>NW_023330529.1:0-86297 GCF_011100685.1 Canis lupus familiaris
GTGACTCTGGTCCTCACCTGGGCATGATTGATACCTGGTGACTCTGTTTCACACCTGAGCCTCACCTGGACATGATGACTCTGGAACCTCTCTGGGCCTCACCCTGACCTGGTGACTCTGGTCCCCATTTGGATGTCACTTTGACCAGGTGAATCTGGTAACCCTCTAGTCCTCAACCAGATCTGGTGTCTCTGGTCCTCAACTGGGCCTCACCTGGATCTAGTGAATATGCTCCATCTGGGCCTCATTTGGACCTGGTGACTCTGGTCCCTACCTGGGCATCATCGGGACATGTTTCCACTGCATGGCCTGCAGGTTGGCCTCACATGGCCTGGTGAGTGTGGTTGCCACCTGCACCTCACGTGGACCTGTTGATTCTGGTCTGCACCTGAGATTACCCTGGATAGGTGACTGTGGTCCCCATCTGGGCTTCACCTGGATTTGGGGACTCCGGTCCCCATCTGGGCCTCACCTGGCCCTGATGACCATGGTCCTCAACTGGGCAACTTGGGACCCGGTGACTATGTTCCATAACTGGACCTCACCTGGACCAGGTGACTCTGGTCCCCCTCTGGGTCTCACCTTGCCCTAGTGACTGTGAACCCCACGTTGGCCTGACTTTGACCTGCTGACCCTGGTTGCCACCTGCGCCTGACCTCGAACTGTTGACTCTGGTTTTTCAAGGGCCTCCCCTGTACCTGGTGATCCTTGTCCCCACCTGGGCCTCATCAGGACATGGTGACACTTGTCAAGACCGGGGACTCACCTGGACCTGCTTACTGTGTTCCACACCTGGGCCTCAAGTAGACCTGTTATCCATGGTCCCCAAGGCAGCCTCACATTGACCTGTTGCCTCTGATCCCCACCGGGGCCTCACGTGTACCTCTTAACTCTGGTCCCCACCTGTGACTCATCTGGACCTGGTGACTCTGGTTCTACCTGGGCATCATAGGGACGTGGTTACTCTATTCCTCAGTGGGACAGACTTGATCGTGGTAACTCTGGTCCCGACTTTGGCCTCTTCTGTACCAGGTGACTCTGGCTCCACCTGGGCCTCACCTGTAAGTGGTGACTCTGATCCTAAGCATGGCCTCACCTGACCTGGTGACTGTGGTTTCCATCGGGACCTCATCTGGACCTCATGTCTCTGGTCCCACCTGGGCCTCACCAGGACCTTGTATCTGGTACCCACTTGAGTAGCATCAGGATATGGTTACACTGTTCACTAAAAGTGACCCAGCCATACCTATTAACCCTGGTTTTCACCTGGTCCACACCTGGACATGGTGACACTGGTTCCCACCTGGGTCTCACCTAGACATGGTGAGTCAGATCCCCACCTGTTCCTCACCTGTAATTGGTGATTCTCGTTCCCACATGGACCGGATTGCTGTGGACACTGTTCCTCACCTGGGCCTCATCTGGACCTAGTGACTCTGGTCCCAACCTGGACTTCACCTGGATTTGGTGACTCTGGTCCCCACCTGGACCTCCCCTGGATCTGGTGACTCTAGTCCTCAGTTTGGCCTCACCTGGACCTGGTGTCTCTCGTCCCCACTTTGACCTAACTCAGAACTGCTGAATCTTGCCCCACCTGGGCCTCACCCAGACCTGGTGACTCTTGTCCCCACTATGCCTCAATTCGACCTGATGAATCTGGTCCTCACGTGGGCCTCACATGGACCTTGGACTCAGCTGGATAGAGTGGCTCTGGTTTCCACAAGGGGCTCACCTGATACTGTTGACTGTGGTCTTATTCTATGCCTCACCAGGACCTAGTGATTCTGTACCCCATCTGGGCCTGCATGGCCCTAGTGACTCTGGTCCTCACCCAGGCATCATTGGGACTTGGATACTCTATTCTAATTCTGGGCCTCACTTTGACCAGGGACCTCTGGTCCCATTCTGGGCCTCAAACTAAACTGGTTACTCTGGTTCCCCCTCTGGGCCTCACCCTTACCTGGTGACTCTGGTCTCCCCTTTGGCTTCACTTCGACCTGGTGAATCTGGTCCTTAGCTGGTCCTCACCTGGATCTGGTGACTGGTCACCACCTGGGCCTCACCTGGACTTGGTGAATCCTGTTGCCACCTGCGCCTCACCTGGACCTTGTGACAGTGGTCCCAACTGGAGTTCACCTGGATCTGGTGGCTCTGGTTCCCATATGGGGCTCTCATGGACCTGGTTCCTGTGGTCTCCATCTGGCCTCACCTGGAACTCAAAGACTCTGATCCATATTTGGTCCTCTCCTGGACCTGTTGACTCTTGTCCTTACCTGGGCATCATTGGGACCTGGATACTCTCTTATATACCTGGGCCTCACCAGGACCTGGTGACTGTGGTCCCACCTGGGACTCACCTGGACGAGGTGACTGGTTCCCACATGGACCTCACCTGGACCTGGTGACTCAGGTCCTCATATGGGCATCATGGGACCGGGTTTCTCAGTTCCACATTGGGGCTTCACCTGGACCTAGTGATTCTCGTCCCCCTCTGGGCCTCACCCTGACTGGTGACTCTGGACCCCACCTGGATCTGGTGACTCTGGCCTGCAGTTTGGCCTCACATGGACCTGGTAACTCTGGTCCCTAGATGGGCATCATCGGGACATGGTTCCACTGCAAGGCCTGCAAGATGGCCTCACTTGGACCTGGTGACTGTGGTTGGCACTTGGGCCTCACCCATGCCTGGTGATACAGGTCCCCACGTGGTCCTCAGTTGGACCTGGTGAATCTGGTCCTTACCTGGTCCTCACCCGGAACTGGTAACTCCGGTCATCACCTGGGAATCACCTTGACCTTGTGTTTCTGGTCCCCATCTGAGCCTTCCCAGTCCTGGCGACTTTGTTCCCCACCTGGACCTGATTTTTGACTCCTGTTGGCCTCACCTGCATCTGGTGACTGTGGTCCCACCTAGGACGCACCTAGACGAGGTGACTGGTTCCCACAGGGACCTCACTGGACCTGGTGACTCAGGTCATCACATGGGCTTCATGGGACCTAGTTCAGTTCCATATCGGGGCTTCAACTGGACCTAGTGATTCTCCTCCCACTCTGGGCCTCACCCTGACGTGGTGACTCTGGTCCCCATCTGGATGTCACCTAGACCAGGTGAATCTGGTACCCCTCTAGGCCTCAACTAGACCTGGTGACTCTGGTCCTCAACTGGGCCTCACCAGGACCTAGTGAAAATGCTCCCCACCTGCGCCTCATCTGGACCTGGTGACTCCGGTTCTACGTGGGCATCATCGGGACATGGTTCCTCTATTCCCCACTGGGATTGACCTGATCCTGGTAACTCTGGACCTGACTTTGGCCTCTTCTGTACCAGGTGACTCTGGCTCCACCTGGGCCTCACCTGTAACTGGTGACTCTGATCCTAAGCATGGCCTCACCTGACCTGGTGACTGTGGTTCCCATCGGGACCTCACCTGGACCTCATGTCTCTGGTCCCATCTGGGCCTCACTAGGACCTGGTGTCTCTGGTACCCACCTGGGTAGCATCAGGATATGGTTACACTGTTCACTAACAGTGACCCAGCCGGACCTATTAACTCTGGTCTTCACCTGGGCCACAACTGGACATGGTGACACTGGTTCCCACCTGGGTCTCACCTGGACATGGTGAGTCGGATCCACACCTGGTCTTCACATGTAACTGGTGATTGTCGTTCCCACATGGACATCATGTGGACCTGGTGGCTGCAGTGTTTCTAGCTTCTCATGTACTTCGTGACTCTGGTCCCCACCAGGGCCTCACCGGGACCTGGTGAGTGTGGTTGCCACCTGCCCTCACCTGGACCTGGTGATTCTGGTCTGCACCTGAGACTACCCTGGATATTGTGACAGTGGTCCCCACCTGGGCGTCACCTGGATTTGGGGACTCCGGTCCCCATCTGGGCCTCACCTGGCCCTGTTGACCATGGTCCTCAACTGGGCAAATTTGGCACCCGGTGACTGTGTTCCACAACTGGACCTCACATAGACCAGGTGACACTGGTCCCCCTCTGGGTCTAACCGTGCCCTAGTGACTGTGAACCCCACTTTGGCCTGAATTGGACCTGCTGTTCCTGGTTGACACCTGCGCCTGACCACGAACTGTTGACTCTGCTTTATTCAAGGGCCTCCCTGTACCTGGTGATCCTGTTCTCCACCTGGGCCTCACCTGGATGTGGTGACTCTTTTCACCACCGGGGACTCACCTGGACCTGCTTACTGTGTTCCACACCTGGGCCTCCGTAGACCTGTTGACCATGGTCCCCAAGCCGGCCTCACATGGACCTGTTGCCTCTGATCTCCACCGAGGCCTCACGTGTACCTGGTAACTCTGGTCCTAACCTGGGCCTCATCTGGAACTGGTGACTGTGGTCCCCACCTGTGTATCACCTGGATCAGGTGACTCTGGTCCCACCTGGACTTCACCTGGATCTGGTGACTCTGGTCCCCACCTGGACCTCTCCTGGACCTGGTGACTCTCTTTCCAACATGGACCTCACCTGGATCTGGTGACTCTGGTACTCATTTTGGCCTCACCTGGACCTGGTGTCTCTCGTCCCCACTTTGACCTAACTCAGAACTGCTGAATCTTGCCCCACCTAGGCCGCACCCACACCTGTTGACTCTTGTCCCCAGCTATGCCTCAATTCGACCTGATGATCTGGTCCTCACGTGGGCCTCACATGGACATGGGACTCAGCTGGATAGAGTGGCTCTGGTTCCCACAAGGTGCTCACCTAGAACTGGTGAATGTAGTCCCACCTGGCCTCACCGGGACGAGGTGATTGGTTCCCACACGGACCTCATCTGGACATGGTGACTCAGGTCCTCATATGGGCAACATGGGACCTGGTTTCTCAATTCCACATCGGGGCCTCACCTGGACCTAGTGATTCTCGTCCCCCTCTGGGCCTCACCCTGATGTGGTGACTATGGTCCCCACCTGGATATCACCAGAACCGGGTGACTCTGGTCCCCCTCTGGGACTCACCCTGAGATGGGGACACTGGTCCTCAACTGGGCCTCAAAAGGACCTGGTGAATCTACTCACACATAGGCCTCGTCTGGACCTTGTGACTCTTTTCCCACCTGGCATCAATGGGACATGGTTACTCTGTTCCCCACCTGGGCCTCACCTGGATATGATAACTTTGCTCCACACTTTGGCCTCACCTGGTCCTGATGACTCTGGTCCCCCCACCTAGGCCTCAATCTGGCCCTGGTGACTGTGGTCCCCACCTGGGTCTCACCTGGACCTGGTGACTCTCGTTCCCACATGAACCATACCTGGACCTGGTGACTGTGGTGTTCTTGTAGACTCACATATACCTGGTGCCTCCGGTCCCCACTAGGGCCTCACATGGATCTGGTGACTCTGGCCTGCAGGTGGCCTCACCGAACAGGTGAGTGGGGTTGCCACCTGGGCCTCACCCATACCTGGTGACTCAGGTCCCCACGTGGGCCTCTTGGACCTGGTGACACTGGTCCTTACCTGGTCCTCACCCAGCTCCGGTCACCACCTCGCCTCACCTGGACCTGGTGAATCTGGTCCCCATCTGGGCCTCACCCAGCCCTGGTTACTTTGTTCCCCACGTGGACCTGATTGCTGTGGACTCTTTCTTGGCCTCACCTGGAACTGGTGACTCTGATCCTATCTGCGCGTCAACCAGATCTGATCACTCTCCTGGTCACAGGTCCTCACCTGTGGACCATTATGACCTGGATACTCTGTTCCACACCTGAGCCTCACCTGCACATGATGACTCTGGATCCCCTCTGGTCCTCAGCCTGACATGGTGACTCTGGTCCCCATCTGGATGTCACCTAGACCAGTGAATCTGGTACCCCTCTAGGCCTCAACTTGACTGGCTGGTGACTCTGGTCCTCAACTGGGCCTCACCGGGACCTAGTAACATGCTCCCCACCAAAACTCATCTGGACCTGGTGCTGATTCTACCTGGGAATCATCGGGACATGGTTACTTTATTCCCCACTGGGACTGACCTGATCCTGGTAACTCTGGTCCTGACTTTGGCCTCTTCTGTACCAGGTGACTCTGGCTCCACCTCGGCCTCACCTGAAACTGGTGACTCTGATCCTAAGCATGGCCTCCCCTAACCTGGTGACTGTAGTTTCCATCGGGACCTCACCTGGACCTCATGTCTCTGGTCCCACCTGGGCCTCACCAGGACCTGGCCCAGAGTCATCAAGTCCAGGTGAGGCTGACATGGTGACTCTGGTCCCCATCTGGATGTCACCTAGAGCAGGTGAATCTGGACCCCTCTACGCCTCAACTAGAACTGGTGACTCTGGTCTTCAACTTGGCCTCACCGGGACCTGGTGAATATGCTCCCCACCTGCGCCTCATTTGGACCTGGTGACTCTGGTTCTTCCTGGGCATCATCGGGACATGGTTACTCTATTCCCACTGGGACTGACCTGATCCTGGTAACTCTTGTCCTGACTTTGGCCTCTTCTGTACCAGGTGACTCTGGCTCAACCTGTGCCTCACCTGTAACTGGTGACTCTCATCCTAAGCATGGTCTCACCTGACCTGATGACTGCAGTTCCCATCGGGACCTCAAATGGACCTCATGTCTCGGGTCCCACTGAGACTCACCAGGATCTGGTGTCTCTGGTAACCATCTGGGTAGCATCAGGTTATGGTTACACTGTTCACTATCAGGGACTCTGGTCCCCATCTGGATGTCACCTGGACCAGGTGATTCTGGTACCCGTCTAGGCCTCAACCAGATCTGGTGACTCTGGTCCTCAACTGGGCCCTAACTGGACCTAGTGAATATGCTCCATCTGGGCCTCATTTGGAACTGGTTACTCTGGTCCCTACCTGGGCATCATCGGGACATGGTTCCACTGCATGGCCTGCAGGTTGGCCTCACCTGGACCAGGTAACTCTGGTTCCAACATGGGCATCTTCGGTACACGATTCCTCCGCATTGCCTGCAGGTTGGACTCACCTTGACCTGGTGAGTGGGTTTGCTACCTGGGCCTCACCCATACCTGGTGACACAGGTCCCCACGTGGGCCTCACATGGACCTGGTGAATCTGGTCCTTACCTGGTCCTCATCCGGAACTGGTAACTCTGGTCATCACCTGGGAATCACCTGGACCTTGTGAATCTGTTCCCAATCTGGGCCTCACCCAATCCTGGTGACGTTGTTCCCCACCTGGACCTGATTGCTGTGGACACTTTCTTGGCCTCACCTGGAACTGGTGACTCTGTTCCTAACTGGGCCTCACCCAGATCTGTTGACTCTGGTCCTCAACTGTGGATCATTAAGACCTGGATACTCTGTTCCACACCTGAGGCTCACCTGGACTTGATGACTCTGGAACCACTCTGGGCCTCACCCTGAAATGGAGACTTGGTCCCCATTTGGATGTCATCTAGACCAGGTGAATCTGGTACCCCTCTAGGACTCAACTAGACCTGGTGACTCTCGTCCTCAACTTGGCCTCACCGGGACCTAGTGAATATGCTCCCCACCTGCGCCTCATCTGGACCTGGTGACTCTGGTTCTTCCTGGGCATCATCCTGACATGGTTACTCTATTCCCCACTGGGACTGACCTGATCGTGGTAACTGTGGTCTTGACTTTGGCCTCTTCTGTACCAGGTGATTCTGGCTCCACCTGGGCCTCACCTGTAACTGGTGACTGTGATCCTAAGCATGGCCTCACCTGACGTGGTGACTGTGGTTCCCATCGGGACCTCACCTGGACCTCATGTCTCTGGGCCCACCTGGGCCTCACCAGGATATGGTGTCTCTCTACCCGCCTGGGTAGCATCAGGATATGGTTACACTGTTCACTAACAGTGACCCAGCCGGACATTAACTCTGGTCTTCACCTGGGTCTCACCTGGACATGGTGAGTCGGAACCCCACCTGGTCCTCACCTGTAACTGCTGATTCGCGTTCCCACATGGAATCATGTGGACCTGGTGGCTGTAGTGTTTCTAGCTTCTCATGTACTCGTGGATCGGGTCCCCACCAGGGCCTCACCGGGACCTGGTGAGTGTGGTTGCCACCTGAACATCACCTGGACCTGGTGATTCTGGTCTGCACCCGAGACTACCCTGGATCTGGTGACTGTGGTCCCCAACTGGGCTTCACCTATTTGGGGACTCTGGTCCCCATCTGGGTACACCTGGCTCTGTTGACCATGATTCAACTGGGCAAATTTGGACCCGGTGACTGTTCCACAAGAGGACCTCACCTGCACCAGGTGACTCTGGTCCCCTCTGGGTCTCACGGTGCCCTAGTGACTGTGAACCCCACTTTGGCCCGACTTGCACCTTCTGACCCTGGTTGCCACCTGCACCTGACCTCGAACTGTTGACTCTGGTTTTTTCAAGGGCCTCCCCTGGACCTGGTGATCCTGGTCCCCACCTGGGCCTCACCTGGACCTGGTGACTCTTGATACCACAGGGGACTCACCTGTACCTGCTTACTGTGTTCCACACCTGGGCCTCAAGTAGACCTGTTGACCACGGTCGCCACGCCGGCCTCACATGGACTTGTTGCCTCTGATCCCCACCGGGGCCTCACGTGTACATTGTATCTGGTCCTCACCTGGGCCTCATCTGGACCTAGTGACTCTGGTCCCCACCTGGGCTTCACCTGGATCTGGTGACTCTGGTCCACACCTGGACTTCACCTGGATCTGGGGACTCTGGTCCCCACCTGGACCTCTCCTGGACCTGATGACTCTCTTTCCAAGATGGACCTCACCTGGGTCTGGTGACTCTGCTCCTCAGTTTGGCATCACCTGTACCTGGTGTCTCTTGTCCCCACATTGACGTAACTCAGAACTGCTGAATCTTGCCCCACCTAGGCCGCACCCAGACCTGGTGACTCTTGTCCCCAGCTATGCCTCAATTCGACCTGATGAATCTGGTCCTCACGTGGGCCTCACATGGACCTGGGACTCAGCTGGATAGAGTGGCTCTGCTTCCCACAAGGGGCACCTGACCTGCTGACTGTGGTCTTATTCTGTGCCTCACCAGTACCTAGTGATTCTGTTCCCCATCTGGGCCTGCATGGCCCTAGTGACTCTGGTCCTCACCCGGACATGATGGGACCTGGATACTCTATTCCACACCTGGGTCTCACTTGACCAGGGACCTCTGGTCCCATTCTGGGTCTCAACTAAACTGGTTACTCTGGTTCCCCTCTGGGCCTCACCCTAACCTGGTGATCTGGTCACCCATTGGCTTCATTGGGCCTGGTGAATCTGTCCTTAGCTGGTCCGCACCTGGATGTGGTGACTGGTCGCCACCTGGGCCTCACCTGGACTTGGTGAATCCTGTTGCCACCTGCGCCTCACCTGGACCTTGTGACTGTGGTCCCTCCTGGACCTCACCTGGATCTGGTGGCTCTGGTTCCCATATGGGCTCTCCTGGACCTGGTTCCTGTGGTCTCCATCTGGCCTCACCTGGAACACAATGACTGTGATCCATATTTGGGCCTCTCCTGGACCTGTTGACTCTGGTCTTACCTGGACATCATTGGGACCTGGATACTTTTATATACCTGGGCCTCACCTGGACCTGGTGACTGTGTCCCACTGGGCCTCACCTGGACGAGGTGACTGGTTCCCACGGACCTCACCTGGACCTGGTGACTCAGGTCCTCATATGGGCATCAGGGACCGGGTTTCTCAGTTCCACATTGGGGCCTCACCTGGACCTAGTGATTCTCGTCCCCCTTGGGCCTCACCCTGACTGGTGACTCTGGTCCCCACCTGGATATACCAGAACCGGGTGACACACCCGGAGCTGGGGACACTGGTCCTCAACTGGGCCTCAACAGGACCTGGTGAATCTACTCCTCACTTAGGCCTCGTCTGGACCTTGTGACTCTTTTCCCACCTGGCATCAATGGGACATGGTTACTCTGTTCCCCACCTGGGTCTCACCTGACATGATAATTTGCTCCACATTTGGCCTCAACTGGTCCTGATGATCTGGTCCCCCCACCTAGGCCTCAATCTGGACCTGGTGACTGTGTCCCCAACTGGGTCTCAGCTGGACTGGTGACTCTCGTTCCCACATGAACCACACCTGGGCCTGGTGACTGTGGTGTTCTTGTAGACTCACATTTACCTGGTGACTCCGGTGCCCACTAGGCCCTCACTGGATCTGGTGACTCTGGCCTGCAGGTTGGCCTCACCTGGACCTGGTGAGTGGGGTAGCCACCTGGGCCTCACCCATACCTGGTGACTCAGGTCCCCACGTGGCCTCTTGGACCTGGTGAATCTGGTCCTTTCTTGGTCCTCTTCCAGACACGGGGACTCTGGCCACCACCTCGGCCTCACCTGGACCTGGTGAATCTGGTCCCCATCTGGGCCTCACCCAGTCCTGGTGCCTTTGTTCCCCACCTGGACCTGATTGCTGTGGACTCTTTCTTGGCCTCACCTGGAACTGGTGACTATGATCCTATCTGCGCGTCACCCAGATCTCCTGACTCTGGTCCTCACCTGGGCGTCTTTGTTACTGGTGACTCTGTTCCACAACTGAGCCTCACCTGGACATGATGACTCTGGAACCTCTCTGGGCCTCACCCTGACCTAGTGACTCTGGACCCATCTGGATGTCACTTGAACCAGGTGATTCTGGTACCCCTCTAGGCCTCAACCAGATCTGGTGACTCTGGTCCTCAACTGGCCTTCACCTGGACCTAGTGAATATGTTTCATCTGGGCCTCATTTGGACCTGCTGACTCTGGTCACTACCTGGGCATCATCGGGACATGGTTCCACTGCATGGCCTGCAGGTTGGCCTCAGCTGGACCCGGTATCTCTCGTCCCTACCTGGCATCATCGGGACATGGTTCCTCTGCATGGCCTGCAGGTTGGCCTCACCTGGACCTGGTGAGTGGGGTTGCCACCTGGGCCTCACGCATAGCTGGTGACACAGGTCCCCACGTGGGCCTCACTTGGTCTGGTGAATCTGGTCCTTACCTGGTCCTCACCCGGACTGGTAACCTGGTCACCACCTGGGAATCACCTGGGCTGGTGAATCTTCCCCATCTGGGCCTCCTCACACAGTCCTGGTGATTTTGTTCCCACCTGGACCTAATTGCTTTGGACTCCTCCTTCTTGGCCTCACCTGGAACTGGTGACTCTGATCCTATCTGTGTGTCACCCAGACCTGGTGACTCTGGTCCTCACCTGAGCATCATTGGTACATGGTGACTCTGTCTACACCTGAGCCTCCCCTGGACATGATGACTCTGGAACCTCTCTGGGCCTCACCCTGACCTGGTGACTCTGGTCCCCATCTGGATGTCACCTGGACCAGGGGATTCTGGTACCCCTCTAGGCCTCAACCAGATATGGTAACTCTGGTCCTCAACTGGGCCTCACCTGGACCTAGTGAATATGATCCATCTGGCCTCATTTGGACCTGGTGACTCTGGTCCCTACCTGGGCATCATCGGGACATGGTTCCAATGTATGGCCTGCAGGTTGGCCTCACCTGGACCTGGTGACTCTGATCCCTACCTGGGCATCATCGCGACATGGTTCCATTGCTTGGCCTGCATGTTGGTCTCACCTGGACCTGGTAACTCTGGTTCCTACCTGGGCATCATCGGGACATGTTCCACTGCATGGCCTGCAGGTTGGCCTCACCTGGAGCTGAGAACTCTAGTCCCTACCTGGGCATCATCAGGACATGGTTCCTCTCCATGGCCTGCATGTTGGCCTCACCTGGACCTGTGTGAGAGGGGTTGTCTCCTCGGCCTCACCCATGCCTGGTGACACAGGTCCCCACGTGGGCCTCACTTGGACCTGGTGAATCTGCTCCTTACCTGGTCCTCACCCGGAACTCGTAACTCTGTTCACCACCTGGGAATCACCTGGACCTGGTGAATCTGGTTCCCATCTGGGCCTCACCCAGTCCTCGGGACTTTGTTCCCCACCTGGACCTGATTGCTGTGGACTCTTTCTTGGCCTCATCTGGAACTGGTGACTCTGATCCTATCTGCGCGTCACCAAGACCTGGTGACTCTGGTCCTCACCTGGGCATCATTGGTCCCTGGTGACTCTGTTCCACACCGGAGCGTCACCTGGACATGATGACTCTGTATCCCCTCTGGGCCTCAACCAGAAGTGGTGACTCTGGTCCCCATCTGGATGTCACCTAGACCAGGTGAATCTGGTATCCCTCTAGAGCTCACGTAGACCTGGTGACTCTGGTCCTCAACTGTGCCTCACCGGGACCTAGTAAATATGCTCCCCCAACTGTGCCTTCATCTGGACCTGGTGACTCTGGTTCTACCTGGGCATCATCGGGACATGGTTACTCTATTCCCCACTGGGACTGACCTGATCCTGGTAACTCTGGTCCTGATTTGGGCTCTTATGTACCAGGTGACTCTGGTCCATCTTGGGTTCACCGGAACTGGTGACTCTGATCCTAGCATGGCCTCACCTGACCTGGTGCCTGTGGTTCCCATCGGGACATCACCTGGACCTCCTGTCTCTGGTCCCACCTGGGCCTCACCAGAACCTGGTGTCTCTGGTACCCCACCTGGGTAGCATCAGATACGGTTAAACTGTTCACTAACAGTACCAATCCGGACCTATTAACTCTGGTCTTCACCTTGGCCACACCTGGTACATGTTGACACTGGTTCCCACCCGGGTCTCACCTGGACATGGTTAGTCGGATCCACAAAATGGTCCCTCCCCTGTAACTGGTGATTCTCGTTCCCACATAGACACCATGTGGACCTGGTGGCTGCATTGTTTCTAGCTTCTCATGTACCTCGTGACTCTGGTCCGCACCAGGGCCTCACCGGGACCTGGTGAGTGTGGTTGCCACCTGCACCTCACCTGGACCAGGTGACTCTGGTCCCCTCTGGGTCTCACCGTGCCCTAGTGACTGTGAACCCCACATTGCCTGACTTGGACCTGCTGACTCTGGTTGCCACCTGCGCCTGACCTCAAACTGTTGACTCTGGTTCTTTCAAGGGCCTCCCCTGTACCTGGTGATCCTGGTCCCCACCTGGGCCTCACCTGACGTGGTGACTCTTGTCACCACCGGGGACTCACTTGGACCTGCTTACTGTGTTCCACACCTGGGACTAAGTAGACCTGTTGACCATGGTTCCCAAGCCTGCCTCACATTGACCTGTTGCCTCTGATCCCACCGGGGCCTCACGTGTATCTGGTAACTCTGGTCCTCACCTGGGACTCACCTGGACCTAGTGACTCTGGTCCCCACCTGGGCTTCACCTGGATCTGGTGACTCTGGTCCCCACCTGGTCTTCAATTGGATCTGATTACTCTGGTCCCCACCTGGACCTCTCCTGGACATGGTGACTCTCTTTCCAACATGGACCTCACCTGGATCTGGTGACTCTGGTCCTCAGTTTGGCCTCACCTGGACCTGGTGTCTCTCGTCCCCACTTTGACGTAACTCAGAACTGCTGAATCTTGCCCCCACCTAGGCCGCACCCAGAGCTGGTGACGCTGGTCCCCATTCTATGCCTCAATTTGACCTGATGAATCTGGTTTTCACGTGGGCCTCACATGGACCTGAATCTCAGCTGGAGAGAGTAGCTCTGATTCCCACAAGGGGCTCAGGTGATACTGGTGACTGTGGTTTATTCTATGCCTCATCAGGACCTAGTGGTTCTGTTCCCCATCTGGGCCTGCATGGCCCTAGTGACTCTGGTCCTCACCCAGGCATCATGGGACCTGGATACTCTATTCCACACCTGGGCCTCCACTTTGACCAGGGACCTCTGGTCCCATTCTGGGCCTCAACTAAACTGGCTCTTCCGGTTCCTCTTTGGGACTCACCCTGACAAGGTGACTCTTGTCCCCATCTGGATGTCACCTGGACCAGGTGATTCTGGTACCCCTCTAGGCCTCAACCAGATCTGGGACTCTGGTCCCCAACTGAGCCTCACCTGGAACTAATGAATATGATCCATCTGGGTCTCATTTGTACCATGTGACTCTGGTCGCTACCTGGGCATCATCGGGACATGGTTCCACTGCAAGGCCTGCAGGTTGGCCTCACCTGGACCTCGTGAGTGGGGTTGACACCTGGGGTTCACCCATACTTGTGACACAGGTCCCCACGTGGGCCTGTTGCACCTGGTGAATCTGATCCTCCACTGGTCCTCTCCCAGACCCGGGGACTCTGGTCGCCACATGGTCCTCACCTGGACCTGGTGAATCTGGTCCCCCTCTGGGCCACACCCCCAGCCCTGGTGACTTTGTTCCCCACCTGGACCTGATGCTGTGGACTCTTTATTGGCCTCACCTGGAACAGGTGACTCTGATCCTATCTGCGCGTCACCCAGACATGGTGACTCTGGTCCTCACCTGGGCATCATTTGTACCTGGTGACTCTGTTCCACACCTGAGCCTCACCTGGACATGATGACTCTGGAACCTCTCTGGGCCTCACCCTGACCTGGTGACTCTGGTACCCATCTGGATGTCACCTGGACCAGGTGATTCTGGTACCCCTCTATGCCTCAACCAGATCTGGTGACTCTGGTCCTCAAATGGGACACACCTGGACCTAGTGAATATGCTCCATCTGGCCTCATCTGGATCTGGTGACTCTGGTCCCCACCTGGACCTCTCCTGGACCTGGTGACTCTCTTTCCAACATGGACCTCACCTGGATCTGGTGACTCTGGTGCTCAGTTTGGCCTCACCAGGACCTTGTTTCTCTGGTACCCACCTGAGTAGCATCAGGATATGGTTACACTGTTCAATAACAGTGACCCAGCCGAACCTATTAACTCTGGTCTTCACCTAGGCCACACCTGGACATGGTGACACTGGTTCCCACCTGGCTCTCACCTGGACATGGTGATTCGGATCCCCACCTGGGTCTCACCTGTAACTGGTGATTCTCCTTCCCACATGGACAACATGTGGACCTTGTGGCTGCAATGTTTCTAGCTTCTCATGTACCTCGTGACTCTGGTCCCCACCAGGGCCTGACGGGGACCTGGTGAGTGTGGTTGCCACCTACACCTCACCTGGACCTGTTGATTCTGGTCTGCACCTGAGACTACCCAGGATCTGGTGACTGTGGTCCCCACCTGGGCTTCACGTGGATTTGGGGACTCTGGTCCCCATCTGGGTCTCACCTGGCCCTGTTTACCATGGTCCTTAACTGGGCAAAATTGGGACACGGTGACTGTGTTCCACAACTGGACCTCACCTGGACAAGGTGACTCTGGTCCCCCTCTGGGTCTCACTGTGCCCTAGTGACTGTGAACCCCACTTTGGCCTGACTTGGACCGGCTGACCCTGGTTGCCACCTGCGCCTGACCTCGAACTTTTGACTCTGGTTCTCTCAAGGGCCTACACTGTACCTGGTGATCCTGGTCCCCAATTGGGCCTCAACTGGACATGGTGACCCTTGTCACCACTGGGGACTCACCTGGACGTGATTACTGTGTTCCACACCTGGGCCTCAAGTACACTTCTTGACCATGGTCCCAAGCCGGCCTCACGTGGACCTTTTGGCTCTGATCCCCGCCGGGGGCTCACGTGTATCTGGTAACTCTGATCCTCACCTGGGCCTCAACTGGACTTAGTGACTCTGGTCCCCACCTGGGCTTCACCTGGATCTTGCGACTCTGGTCCCCACCTGGACCTCTCCTGGACCAGGTGACTCTCTTTCCAACATGGACCTCACCTGTATCTGATGACTCTGGTCCTCAATTTGGCCTCACCTGGACCTGGTGTCTCTCGTCCCCACTTTGACCTAACTCAGAACTGCTAAATCTTGCCCCACCTAGGCCGCACCCAGACCTGGTGACTCTTGTCTCCAGCTATGCCTCAATTCGACCTGATGAATCTGGTCATGACGTGGGGCTCACAGGGACCTGGGACTCAGCTGGATAGAGTGGCTCTGGTTCCCACAAGGGGCACACCTGATACTGGTGATTGTGGTCTTATTCCATGCCTCCAGGACCTAGTGATTCTGTTCCCCATCTGGGCCTGCATGGCCCTAGTGACTCTGGTCCTCACCCAGGCATCATTGGGACCTGGATACTCTATTCCACACCTGGGCCTCACTTTGACCAGGGACCTCTGGTCCCATTCTGGGCCTCAAACTAAACTGGTTACTCTGGTTCCACTCTGGGCCTCACCCTTACCTGGTGACTCTGGTCACCCCTTGGGCTTCACTTGGGCCTAGTGAATCTGGTCCTTAGCTGATCCGCATCTAGATCTGGTGACTGGTGGCCACCTGGGCCTCACCTGGACTTGGTGAATCCTATTGCCACCTGCGCCTCACCTGGACCTTTTGACTGTGGTCCATCCTGGACCTCACCTGGATATGGTGGCTCTGGTCCCCACATGGACCTCTCCTGGACCTGGTGACTCTCTTTCCAACATGGACCTCGCCTGGATGTGGTGAATCTGGTTCTCAGTTTGGCCTCACCTGGACCTGGTGTCTCTCCTCACCACTTTGACATAACTCAGAACTGCTGAATCTTGCCCCACCTAGGCCGCACCCAGACCTGGTGACTCTTGTCCCCAGCTATGCCTCAATTCGACCTGCAGAATCTGGTCCTCACGTGGGCTTCACATGGACCTGGGACTCAGCTGGATAGAGTGGCTCTGGTTCCCACAAGGGACTCACCTGATACTGGTGACTGTGGTCTTTTTCTATGCCTCACCAGGACCTAGTGATTCTGTTCCCATCTGGGCCTGCATGGCCCTAGTGACTCTGGTCCTCACCCAGGCATCATCGGACCTGGATACTCTATTCCACACCTGGGCCTCACTTTGACCAGGGACCTCTGGTCCCATTCAGGGCCTCAAACTAAACTGGTTACTCTGGTTTCCCCTATGGGCCTCACCCTTACCTGGTAATCTGGTCACCCCTTGGGCTTCACTTGGTCCTGGTGAATCTGGTTCTTAGCTGGTCCTCACATGGATCTGGTGACTGGTCGCCACCTGGGCCTCACCTGGACTTGGAGAATCCTGTTGCCACCTATGCCTCACCGGGACCTTGTGACTCTTTTCCCACCTGGCATCAATGGGACATGGTTACTCTGTTCCCCACCTGGGCCTCACCTGGACATTATAACTTTGCTCCACACTTTTGCCTCAACTGGTCCTGATGACTCTTGTTCCCCCACCTAGTCTTCAATCTGGACCTGGTGACTGTGGTCCCCACCTGTGTCTCACCTGGACTTGGTGACTCTTGTCACCACCGGGCACTCACCTGGACCTGCTTACTGTGTTCCACACCTGGGCCTCAGGTAGACCTGTTGACCATGGTCCCCAAGCCGGCCTCACGTGGACCTTTTGGCTCTGATACCCGCCCGGGGCTCACGTGCATCTGGTAACTCTGATCCTCACCTGGCCCTCATCTGGACCTAGTGACTACGGTCCCCACCTGGGCTTCACCTGGATCTGATGACTCTGGTTCCCACCTGGACCTCTCCTGGACCTAGTGACTCTTTTCCAACCTGGACCTCACCTGGATCTGGTGACTCTGGTCCTCAGTTTGGCCTCACCTGGACCTGGTGTCTCTCGTCCCCACTTTGACCTAACTCAGAACTGCTGAATCTTGCCCCACCTAGGCCGCACCCAGACCTGGTGACTCTTGTCCCGAACTATGCCTTAATTCGACCTGATGAATCTGGTCCTCACGTGGCCTCACATGGACCTGGGACTCACCTGGATAGAGTGTCTCTGGTTCCCACAAGGGGCTCACATGATACTGTTGACTGTGGTCTTATTCTATGCCTCAACGGGACCTAGTGATTCTGTTCCCCATCTGGGCCTGCATGGCCCTAGTGACCTTGGTCCTCACCCAGGCATCATTGGGACCTGTATACTCTATTCTACAACTGGGCCTCACTTTGTCCAGGAAACTCTGGTCCCATTCTGGTCCTCAAACTAAACTGGTTACTCTGGTTCACACTCTGGTCCTCACCCTTACCTGGTGACTCTGGTCACCCCTTGGGCTTCACTTCGGCCTGGTGAATCTGGTCCTTAGCTGGTCCGCACCTGGCTCTGGTGACTGGTCGCCACCTGGATCTCACCTGGACTTGGTGAATCCTGTTGCCACCTGCGCCTCACCTGGACTTTGTGACTGTGGTCCCACCTGGACCTCACCTGAATCTGGTTGCTCTGGTTCCCATATGGGGCTCTCCTGAACCTGGTCCGTGTTGTCTCCATCTGGCCTCACCTGGAACACAATGACTCTGATACATATTTGGGTCTCTCATGGAACTGATGACGCTGGTCCTTACCTGGGCATCACAGGGACCTGGATACTCTCTTATATACCTGGGCCTCACCTGGACCTGGTGACTGTGGTCCCACCTGGGCCTCACCTGGACGAGGTGACTGGTTACCACAGGGACCTCACCTGGACCTGGTGACTCAGGTCCTCATATGGGCATCATGGGACCTGGTTTTTCAGTTCCACATCGGGGCCTCACCTGGACCTAGTGATTCTCGTCCCCTCTGGGCCTCACTCTGACGTGGTGACTCTGGTCACCCCTGGATATCACCAGAACTGGGTGACTCTGGTCCCCCTCTGGGACTCTCCCGGAGCTGGGGACACTGGTCCTCCGCTGGGCCTAAACAGGACCTGGTGAATCTACTCCTCACTTAGGCCTCCTCTGGACCATGTGTCTCTTTCCCACATGGCATCAATGGGACATGGTTACTCTGTTCCCCACCTGGGCCTCACCTGGACATGAAAACTTTGCTCCCCACTTTGGCCTCAATTGGTCCTGATGAATCTGGTCCCCCCACCTAGGCCTCAATCTGGACCTGGTGAGTGTGGTCCCCACCTGGGTCTCACCTGGACCTGGTGACTCTTGTTCCCACATAAACCACACCTGGAGCTGGTGACTGTGGTGTTCTTGTAGACTCACATTTTCCTGGTGACACCGGTCCCCACTAGGGCATTACCTGGATCTGGTGACTCTGGCCTGCAGCCTGGCCTTACCTGGACCTGGTGAGTGGGGTTGACACCTGGGCCTCACCCATACCTGCTGACTCAGGTCACCACGTGGGCCTCTTGGACCTGGTGAATCTGGCCCTTACCTGGTCCTCTCCCACCCCGGTGACACTGGTCACCACCTGGGTCTCACCTGGACCTGGTGAATCTGGTACCCATCTGTGCCTCACCCAGTCCTGGTGACTTTTTTCCCCACCTGGACCTGATTGCTGTGGACTCTTTCTTGGCCTCACCTGGAACTGGCGACTCTGATCCTATCTGAGTGTCACCCAGACCTGGTGACTCTGGTCCTCACCTGGGCATCATTGGTACCTGAAGACTCTGATCCACACCTGACCTCACCTGGACATGAAGACACTGGAACCACTCTGGGCTTCACCCTGACTTGGTGACCCAGGTCCCCATCTGGATGTCACCTGGACCTAGTGATTCTTGTACCCCTCTAGGACTCAACAAGATCTGGTGACTCTGGTCCTCAACTGGGCCTCACCTGGACCTAGTGAATATGCTCCATCTGGGCCTCATCTGGACCTGGTGACTCTGGTCCCTACCTGGGCATCATTGGTACAATGTTACTCTATTCCACACTGGGAATCCCCTGACCCTGGTAACTCTGGTCCTCTCTTTGGACTCTTCTGTACCAGGTAACTCTGGCTCCACCTGGACCTCATCTGTAGTTGGTGATTCTGATCCTACGCATGGCCTCATCTGACCTGGTGACAGTGCTTCCCATCGGGACCTCACCTGGACCTCAGGTCTCCGGTCCCACCTGGGCCTTACCAGGACCTGGTGTCTCTGCTAACCACCTGGGTAGCATCAGGATATGGTTACACTGTTCACTAACAGTGACCCAGCCGCACCTATTAACTCTGGTCTTCACTTGGGCCACACTTGGACATGGTGACCCTCGTTCTCACCTGGGTCTCACCTGGACATGGTGAGTCAGATCCCCACCTGTTCCTCACCTTTAACTGGTGATTCTCGCTTCCACATGGACATCATGTGAACCTGGTGGCTGCAGTGTTTTTAGCTTCTCATGTCCTCGTGACTCTGGTCCCCACCAGTGCCTCACCGGGACCTGGTGAGTGTGGTTGCCACCTGCACCTCAGCTGGACCTGGTGATTCTGGTCTGCACCCGAGACTACACTGGATTGGTGACTGTGGTCCCTACCTGGGCTTCACCTGGATTTGAGGATTCCGGTCCCCATCTGGGCCTCACCTGGCCTTGTTGACCATGGTCCTCAACTGGCCAAAATTGGGACCCTGTGACTGTGTTCCACAACTGGACCTCACCTGGATCAGGTGACTCTGGTCCCACTCTGGGTCTCACCGTGCCCTAATGACTGTGAACCCCACTTTGGCCTGACTTGGACCTGCTGACCCTGGTTGCCACCTGCGCCTGACCTCGAACTGTTGACTCTGGTTCTTTCAAGGGCCTCCCCTGTACCTGGTGATCCTGGTCCCCACCTGGGCCTCACCTGGACGTGGTGACTCTTGTCACCACCGGGGACTCACCTGGACCTGGTTAAGGTGTTCCACACCTGGGCCTCAAAGTAGACCTGTTGACCATGGTACCGAAGCCGGCCTCATATGGACCTGTTGCCTCTGATTCCCACCGGGGCTTCACGTGTACCTGGTAAACTGGTCCTCACTTGGGCCTCATCTGGACCTAGTGATTCTGGTCCCCACCTTGGCTTCACCTGGATCTGGTGACTCTGGTCCTCAGTTTGGCCTCACCTGTACCTGGTGACTCAGGTCCTCATTTGGGCATTATGGGACCTTTTTTCTCAGTTCCACATCGGGGCCTCACCTGAAACTAGTGATTCTCGTCCCCCTCTGGGCCTCACGCTGACGTGGTGAGTCTTATCCCCACCTGGATATCACCAGAACCGGGTGACTCTGGTCCCCCTCTGGGACTCACCCGGAGCTGGGGACACTGGTGCTCAACTGGGCCTCAGCAGGACCTGGTGAATCTAGTCCTCACTTAGGCCTCATCTGTACCTTGTGACTCTTTTCCCACCTGGCATCAATGGGACATGGTTACTCTGTTCCCCACCTAGACATCACCTGGACATGATAACTTTGCTCCACACTTTGGCCTCAACTTGTCCTGATCAATTTGTTCCCCCCACCTAGGCCTCAATCTGGACCTGGTGACTATGGTCCCCACCTGGGTCTCACCTGGACCTGGTGACTCTCGTTCCCACATGAACCACACCTGGACCTGGTGACTGTGGTTTTCTTGTAGACTCACATTTACCTGGTGACTCCGGTCCCCACTAGGGCCTCACCTGGATCTGGTGACTCTGGCCTGCAAGTTGGCCTCACCTGGACTTGGTGAGTGGGGTTGCTATCTGGGCCTCACCCATACCTGGTGACTCAGTTTCACACGTGAGCCTCTTGGACCTGGTGAATCTCGTCCTTACCTGGTCCTCTCCCAGACCCGGGGACTCTGGTCACCACCTCGCCTCACCTGGACCTGGTGAATCTGGTCCCCATCTGGGCCTCACCCAGTCCTGGTGACTTTGTTCCCCACCTGGACCTGATTGCTGTGGACTCTCTCTTGGCCTCACCTGGAACTGGTGACTCTGATCCTATCTGAGCGTCACCAAGACCTGGTGACTCTGGTCCTCACCTGGGCATCATTGGTACCTGGTGACTCTGTTCCACACCTGAGCCTCACCTGGACATGATGACTCTGGAACCTCTCTGGGCCTCACCCTGACCTGGTGACTCTTGTCCCCATCTGGATGTCAAATGGACAAGGTGATTCTTGTACCCCTCTAATACTCAACCAGATCTGGTGACTCTGGACCTCAACTGGGCCTCACCTGGACCTAGTGAATATGTTCCAACTGGGCCTCATTTGGACCTGGTGACTCTGGTCACTTCCTGGGCATCATCGGGACATGGTTCAGCTGCATGGCCTTCAGGTTGGCCTCACCTGGACCTGGTAACTCTGGTCCCTACCTGGGCATCATCGGGACATGGTTCCTCTACATGGCCTGCAGGTTGGCCTCACCTGGACCTGGTGAGTGGGGTTGGCACCTGGGCCTCACACATACATGGTGACACAGGTCCCCGTGGGCCCAGTATGACCTGGTGAATCTCGTCCTTACCTTGTCCTCACCCGCACCTGGTAACCCTGATCACCACCTGGGAATCACCTGGACCTGGTGAATCTGGTCCCCATCTGGGCCTCACCCAGTCCTGGTGACTTTGTTCCCCTCTGGATCTGATTGCTGTGGACACCTTCTTGGCCTCAACTGGAAGTGGTGACTCTGATCCAACCTGGGCCTCACCCAGATCTGGTGACTCTGGTCCTCACCTGTGGACCATTATGACCTGGATACTCTGTTCCACACCTGAGCCTCAACTGGACATGATGACTCTGGATCCCCTCTGGGCCTCACCCTGACATGGTGACTCTGGTCCCCATCTGGATGTCACCTAGACTAGGTGAATCTGGTACCCCTCTAGGGTTCAAATAGACCTGGTGACACTGGTCCTCAACTGGGTGTCACCGAGACCTAGTGAATATGCTCCCCACCTGCGCCTCATCTGGACCTGGTGACGCTGGGTCTACCTGGGCATCATCGGGACATGGTTACTCTGTTTCCCACTGGGACTGACCTGCTCCTGGTAACTCTGGTCCTTACTTTGGCCTCTTTTGTACCAGGTGACTCTGGCTCCACCTGGGCCTCACCTGTAACTGGTGACTCTGATCCAAAGCATGGCCTCTCCTGACCTGGTGACTGTGGTTCCCATCGGGACCTCACCTGGACCTCATGTCTCTGGTCCCACCTGGGCCTCACCAGGACCTGGTGTCTCTGGTACACACCTGGGTAGCATCAGGATATGGTTACACTGTTCACTAACAGTGACCCAGCCGGACCTATTAACTCTGGTCTTCACCTGGGCCACACCTGGACATGGTGACACTCAATCCCACCTGGGTCTCACCTGGAAATGGTGAGTCAGATACCCACCTGGTCCTAACCTATAACTGTTGATTCTCGTTGCCACATGGACATCATGTGGACCTAGTGTGTGCGGTGTTTCTAGTTTGTCATGTACCTTGTGACACTGGTCCCCACCAGGGCCTCACCGAGACCTGGTGAGTGTGGTTGCCACCTGCACCGCACCTGTACCTGGTGATTCTCGTCTGCACCTGAGAGTACCCTGGATCTGGTGACTGTGGTCCCCACCTGGGCTTCACCTGGATTTGGGGACTCTCGTCCCCATGTGAGGCTCACCAGGCCCTGTTGACCATGCTCCTCAACTGAGCAAAATTGGGACCCTGTGACTGTGTTCCACAACTGGACCTCACCTGGACCACGTGACTCTGGTGCCCCTCTGGGTCTCACCATTCCCTAGTGAATGTGAACCCCACTTTCCCCTGACTTAGACCTGCTGACCCTAGTTGAAACCTGCGCCTGAACTCGAACTTTTGACTCTGGTTTTTTCAAGGGCCTCCCCTGTACCTGGTGATCCTGGTCCTAACCTGGGCCTCACCTGGACGTGGTGACTCCTGTCACCATGGGGACTCACCTGGACCTGCTTACTGTGTTCCACACCTGGGCCTCAGGTAGACCTGTTGACCATGGTCCCCAAGCTGGCCTCACATGGACCTGTTGCCTCTGATCCCCAACGGTGCCTCACGTGTACCTGGTAACTCTGGTCCTCACCTGGGCCTCATCTGGACCTAGTGACTCTGCTCCCCGCCTGGGCTTCACCTCGATCTGGTGACTGGTCCCCACCGGGACTTGACCTGCATCTGGTGACTCTGGTCCCCACCTGGGCCTCTCCTGGACCTGGTGACTCTCTTTCCAACATGCACCTCACCTGGATCTGGTGACACTCGTCCTCAGTTTGGCCTCACCTGGACCTTGTGACTCAGGTCCTCATATGGGCATCATGGGACCTGGTTTCTCAGTTCCTCTTCGGGGCCTCACCTCGACCTAGTGATTCTCGTCCCCCTCTGGGCTTCTGTCTGACGTGGTGACTCTGGTCCCCACCTGGATATCACCAGAACCGGGTGACTCTGGTCCTCCTCTGGGACTCACCCGGAGCTGGGGACACTGCTTCTCAACTGGGCCTCAACAGGACCTGGTGAATCTACTCCTCACTTAGGCCTCATCTGTACCTTGTGACTCTTTTCCCACCTGGCATCAATGGGACATGATTTCTCTGTTCCCCACCTGGGGCTCACCTGGACATGATAACTTTGCTCCACACTTTGGCCTCAACTGGTCCTGATGACGCTGGTTCCCCCACCTAGGCCTCAATCTGGACCTGGTGACTGTGGTCCCCACCTGGGTCTCACCTGGACCTGGTGACTCTCGTTCCCACATAAAATAACCTGGACCTGGTGACTGTGGTGTACTTGTAGACTCACATTTTCGTGGTGACTCCGGTGCCCACTAGGGCCTCACCTGGATCTGGTGACTCTGGCCTGCAGGTTGGGCTCGCCTGGACCTGGTGAGTGGGGTTGACACCTGGGCCTCACCCATACCTGGTGACTCAGGTCTCCACGTGGGCGTCTTGGACCTGGTGAATCCTGTTCTTACCTGGTCCTTTCCCAGGCCCGGTGATACTGGTCACCACCTGGTTCTCACTTGGACCTGGTGAATCTGGTCCCCATCTGTGCCTCACCCAGTCCTGGTGACTTTTTTCCCCACCGGGACCTGATTGCTGTGGACTCTTTCTTGGCCTCACCTGAAACGGGTGACTCTGATCGTTTCTGAGTGTCACCCAGACCTGGTGACTCTGGTCCTCACCTAGCCATCATTGGTACATGGAGACTCTGATCCACACCTGAGCCTCACCTGGACATGATGACACTGGAACCTCTCTAGGCCTCACCCTGACCTGGTGACCCTGGTCCCCATCTCGATGTCACCTGGACTTGGTGATTCTTGTACCCCTCTAGGACTCAACCAGATCTGGTGACTCTCGTCCTCAACGGGGCCTCACCTGGACCTAGTGGATATGCTCCATCTGGGCCTCATCTGGACCTGGTGACTCTGGTCCCTACCTGGGCATCATCGGGACATGGTTACTCTATTCCACACTGGGAATGACCTGATCCTGGTAACTCTGGTCCTCTCTTTGGACTCTTCTGTACCAGGTAACTCTGGCTCCACCTGCGCCTGACCTGTAACTGGTGACTCTGATCCTACGCATGGCCTCATCTGACCTGGTGACTGTGCTTCCCATCGGGACCTCACCTGGACCTCATGTCTCCGGTCCCACCTGGGCTAACCAGGACCTGGTGTCTCTGGTACCCACATGGGTACCATCAGGATATGGTTACACTGTTCACTAACAGTGACACAGCCGGACCTATTAGCTCTGGTCTTCACCTGGGCCACACCTGGACATGGTGACACTGGTTCCCACCTGGGTCTCACCTGGACATGGTGAGTCGGATCCCCACCTGGTCCTCACGTGTAACTGGTGATTCTCGTTCCCACATGGACTCATGTGGAACTGGTGGCTGCAGTGTTTTGAGCTTCTCATGTACCTCTTGACTCTGGTCCCCACCAGGGCCTCACCGGGACCTGGTGAATCTGGTCCCCATCTGGGCCATACCCAGTCCTGGTGACTTTGTTCCCCACCTGGACCTGATTGCTGTGGACTCTTTCTTGGCCTCACCTGAAACGGGTGACTCTGATCCTATCTGCGCGTCACCTAGACCTGGTGACTCTGGTCCTCTCCTGGGCATCATTGGTACCTGGTGACTCTGTTCCACACCTGAGCCTCACCTGGACATCATGACTCTGGAACCTCTCTGGGCATCAACCTGACCTGGTGACTCTGGTCCCCATATGGAAGTCACCTGGACCAGGGGAGTCTGGTACTCCTCTGGGCCTTAACCAGTCCTGGTGACTCTAGTCCTCAACTGGGCCTCACCTGGAGCTAGTGAATATGCTCCATCTGGGCGTCATTTGGACCTGGTGACTCTGGTACCTACCTGGGCATCATCGGTACATGGTTCCACTGCATGACTTGCAGATTGGCCTCACCTGGACCTGGTAACTCTGGTCCCTACCTGGGCATCATCGGGACATGGTTCCACTGCATGGCCTGTAGGTTGGCCTCACCTGGACCTGGTAACTATCGTCCCTACCTGGGCATCATTGGGACCTGGTTCCTCTGCATGGCCTGGAGGTTGGCATCACCTGGACCTGGTGAGTGGGTTTGTCACCTGGGCCTCACCCATGCCTAGTGACACAGGTCCCCACGTGGGCCTCACTTGGACCTGATGAATCTGGTACTTACCTGGTGGTCACCCGGAACTGGTAACTCTGGTCACCACCTGGGAATCACCTGGTCCTGGTGAATCTGGTCCCCATCTGTGCCTCACCCAGTCCTGTTGACTTTCTTCCCCACCTGGACCTGATTGCTGTGGACTCCTTCTTGGCCTCACCTGGAACTGGTGACTCTGATCCTAACTGGGCCTCACCAAGATCTCGTGACTCTGGTCCTCACCTGTGGACCATTATGACCTGGATACTCTGTTCCACACCTGAGCCTCACCTGGATATGATGACTCTGGATCCCCTCTGGGCCTCAGCCTGACATGGGGACTCTGGTCCCCATCTGGATGTCACCAGACCAGGTGAATCTGGTACTCCTCTAGGCCTCAACTAGACCTGGTGACTCTGACCTCAACTGGGCGTCAACGGGACCTAGTGAACATGCTCCCTACCTGCGCCACATCTGGACCTGGTCACTCTGGTTCTACCTGGGCATCATCGGGACATCGTTACTCTATTCCCACTTGGAGTGACCTGATCCTGGTAACTCTGGTCCTGACTTTGGCCTCTTCTGTACCAGGTGACTCTGGCTCCACCTGGGCCTCACCTGTAACTGGTGACTCTGATCCTAAGCATGGCCTCACCTGACCTGGTGACTGTGGTTCCCATCGGGAACTCACCTGGACCTCATGTCTCTTGTCCCATTTGGGCCTCACAAGGACCTGGTGTCTCTGCTTCCCACCTGGGTAGCATTAGGATATGGTTACACTGTTCACTAACAGTGACCCAGCCGGACCTATTAACTCTGGTCTTTACCTGGGCCACACCTGGACATGGTGACACTGGTTCCCACCTGGGTCTCACCTGGACATGGTGAGTCGGATCCCCACCTGGTCCTCACCTGTAACTGGTGATCCTCGTTCCCACATGGAGATCATGTGGACCTGTTGGCCGCAGTGTTTCTAGCTTCTTTTTTTTTAATTTTTATTTATTTATGATAGTCACAGAGAGAGAGAGAGGCAGTGACACAGGCAAAGGGAGAAGCAGGCTCCATGCACCGGGAGCCCGACTTTGGATTCGATCCCTGGTCTCCAGGATCACGCCCTGGGCCAAAGGCAGGCGCCAAACCGCTGCGCCACCCAGGGATCCAATGTGTTTCTAGCTCTTCATGTACCTCGTGACTCTGTTCCCCACCAGTGCCTCACCGGGACCTAGTGAGTTTGGTTGCCACCTGCACCACACCTGGACCTGGTGATTCTCGTCTGCACCTGAGACTACCCTGGATCTGGTGACTGTGGTCCCCACCTGGGCTTCACCTGGATTTCGGGACTCCGGTCCCCATCTGGGCCTCACCTGGCCCTGTTGACGATGGTCCTCAACTCGGCTAATTTGGGAACTAGTGACTGTGTTCCACAACTGGACCTCACCTGGACTAGGTGACTCTGGTCCCCCTCTTGGTCACACCGTGCCCTAGTGACTGTGAACCCCACTTTGGCCTGACTTGGACTTGCTTACACTGGTTGCCACCTGCGCCTGACCTCGAACTGTTGACTCTGGTTCTTTCAAGGGCCTCCCCTGTACCTGGTGATCCTGGTCCCCACCTGGGCCTCACCTGGACGTGGTGACTCTTGTCACCACGGGGGACTCAACTGCACCTGCTTACTGTGTTCCACACCTGGGTCTCAAGTGGACCTGTTGACCATGGTCCCCAAGCCGGACTCACATGGACCTGTTGCCTCTGATCTCCACCGGCTCCTCACGTGTACCTGGTAACTTTGTTCCTCACCTGGGCCTCATCTGGACCTAGTGACTCTGGTCCCCACCTGGGCTTCACCTCGATCTGGTGACTCTGGTCTCCACCTGGACTTCACCTGGATCTAGTGACTCTGGTCCCAACCTGGACCTCTCCTGGACCTGGTGACTCTCTTTCCAACATGGACCTCACCTGGATCTGGTGACTCTGGTCCTCACTTTGGCCTCACCTGGACCTGGTGTCTCTCGTCCCCACTTGGACCTAACTCAGAACTGCTGATTCATTCCCCACCTAGGCCGCACACAGACCTGGTGACTCTTGTCCCCAGCTATGCCTCAATTAGTCCTGATGAATCCGGTCCTCACGTGGGCTTCACATGGACCTGGGACTCAGCTGGATAGAGTGGCTCTGGTTCGCACAAGGGGCTCACCTGATACTGGTGACTGTGGTCTTATTCTATGCCTCACCAGGACCTAGTGATTCTGTTCCCCATCAAGGCCTGCATGGCCCTAGTGACTCTGGTCCTCACCCAGGCATCATTCGGAACTGGATACTCTATTCCACTCCTGGTCCTCTCTTTCACCACGGTCCTTTGGTCCCATTCTGGGCCTCAAACTAAACTGGTTACACTGTTTTCCCCTCTGGAACTCACCCTTACCTGGTGAAACTGGTCACCCCTTGGGCTTCACCTGGGCCTGGTGATTCTGGTCCTTAGCTGGTCCGCACCTGGATCTGGTGACTGGTCGCCACCTGGGCCTCACCTGGACTTGGTGAATCCTGTTGCCACCTGCGCCTCACCTGGACCTTGTGACTGTGGTCCCACCTGGACCTCACCTGGATCTGGTGGCTCTGGTTCCCATATAAGGTCTCCTGGACCTGGTTCCTGTGGTCTCCATCTGGCCTCACCTGGAACACAATGACTCTGATCCATATTTGGGCCTCTCCTGGACCTCTTGTCTCTGTTACGTAATTGGGCATCATTGGGACCTGGATAATCTCTTATATACCTGGGCCTCACCTGGACCTGTTGACTGTGGTCACACCTGGGCCTCACCTGGACCTGGTGACTGTGGTCCCTCCTGGTCTTCCCCGAGACTAGATGACTGGTTCCCACTAGGACCACACCTTGACCTGGTGACTGAGGTCCTCATATGGGCATCATGGGGCCTGGTTTCTCAGTTCCACATCGGGGCCTCACATGGACCTAGTGATTCTCGTCCCCCTCTCGGCCTCACCCTGACGTGGAGACTCTGGTCCCCACCTGGATATCACCAGAACCGGGTGACTCTGGTCCCCCTCTGGGACTCACCCGGAGCTGGGGACACTGGTCCTCAACTGGGCCTCAACAGGGCCTGGTGAATCTACTCCTCACTTAGGCCTCGTCTGGACCTTGTGACTCTTTTCCCACCTGGCATCAATGTGATATGGTTACTCTGTTCCCCACCTGGGCCTCACTTGGACATGATATCTTTGCTCCACACTTTGGTCTCAAATGGTCCTGATGACTCTGGTCCCCCCACCTAGGCCTCAATCTGGACCTGGTGACTGTTGTCCTCACCTGGGTCTCACCTGGACCTGGTGACTCTCGTTCCCCCATGAACCACAACTGGACCTGGTGACTGTGGTGTTCTTATAGACTCATATTTACCTGGTCACTCCGGACCCCACTATGGCCTCACCTGGATCTGATGACTCTAGCCTGCAGGTTGGCCTCACCTGGACCTGGTGAGTGGGGTTGTCACCTGGGCCACACCCATACCTGGTGACTCAGGTCCCCTTGTGGGCCTCTTGGATCTGGTGAATCTGGTCCTTACCTGGTCCTCTCCCAGACCTGGGGACTCTGGTCAACACCTGGACCTCACCTGGACCTGGTGAATCTGGTCTCCATCTGGGCCTCACCCAGTCCTGGTGACTTTGTTCCCCACCTGGACCTGATTGCTGTGGACTCTTTCTTGGCCTCACCTGGAACTGGTGACTCTGATCCTATCTGCGCGTTACCCAGATCTGGTGACTCTGGTCCTCACCTTGGCATCACTGGTACCTGCTTACTCTGTTCCACACTTGAGCCTCACCTGGACATGACTACTCTGGAACCTCCCTGGGCCTCAGCCTGACATGGTGACACTGGTCCCCATCTGGAAGTTACCTCGACCAGGTGAATCTTGTACACCTCTTGGCGTCAACTTGACCTGGTGACTCTGGTCCTCAACTGGGCCTCACCGGGACCTAGTGAACATGCTCCCCAACTGCGCCTCATCTGGACCTGGTGACTCAGGTTCTACCTGGGCTTCATCGGGACATTGTTACTCTGTTCCCCACTGGGACTGACCTGATCCTGGTAACTCTGGTCCTGACTTTGGCCTCTTCTGTACCAGGTTACTCTGGCTCGACCTGGGACTCACTTGTAACTCGTGACTCTGATCCTAAGCATGGCCTCACCTGAAATGGTGACTGTGGTTCCCATCGGGACCTCACCTGGACCTCATGTCTCTGGTCCCTCCTGGGCCTCACCAGGACCTGGTGTCTCTTGTACCCACCTGGGTAGCATCAGGATATGGTTACACTGTTCACTAACAGTGACCCAGCCGGACCTATTAACTCTGGTCTTCACCTGGGCCACACTTGGACATGCTGACACTGGTTCCCACCTGGGTTTCACCTGGACATGGTGAGTCGGATCCCCACGTGGTCCTCAAGTGTAACTGGTGATTCTCGTTCCCACATGGACATCATGTGGACCTGATGGCTTCAGTTTTTCTAGCCTCTCATGTACCTAGTGACTCTGGTCCCCAACAGGACCTCACCGGGACCTGGTGTGTGTGGTCGCCACCTGCACCTCACCTGGACCCGGTGATTCTGGTCTACACCTGAGACTACCCTGGATCTGGTGACTGTGGTCCCCACCTGGGCTTCACCTGGATTTCGGGACTCCGGTCCCCATCTGGGGCTCACCTGGTCCTGTTGACCATGGTCCTCAACTGGGCAAAATTGTGACCCGTTGACTGTGTTCCACAACTGGACCTCACCTGCATCAGGTGACTCTGGTCCCCCTCTGTCTCACCGTGCCCTAGTAACTGTGAACCCCACTTTGGCCTGACTTCGACCTGCTGAACCTGGTTGCTACCTGCGCCTGACCTCGAACTGTTGACTCTGGTTCTTTCAAGGGCCTCCCCTGTACCTGGCGATCCTGGTGTCCACCTTGCCCTCACCTGCACGTGGTGACTCTTGTCCCCAACGGGGACTCACCTGGACCTGCTTACTGTGTTCCACACCTGGGCCTCAAGTAGACCTGTTGACCATGGTCCCCAAGCCGTCCTCACATGGACATGTTGCCTCTGAACCCCACCGGGGCCTCAAGTGTACCTGGTAACGCTGGTCCTCACCTGGGCATCATTGGTACCTGGTGACTCTGTTCCACACCTGAGGCTCCCCTGGACATGATGACTCTGGAACCTCTCTGGGCATCAACCTGACCTGGTGACTCTGGTCCCCATATGGATGTCACCTGGACCACGGAATCATGGTACTTCTCTGGGCTTCAACCAGGTCTGGTGACTCTGGTCCTCAACTGGGCCTAACCTAGACCTAGTGATTATGCTCCATCTGGGCCTCATTTGGACCTGGTGACTCTGGTCCCTACCTGGGCATCATCGGACATGGTTCCACTGCATGGCGTGTAGGTTGGCCTCACCTGGACCTGGTAACTCTCGTCCCTACCTGGACATCATTGGGACCTGGTTCCTCTGTATGGCCTGCAGTTTGGCCTCACCTGGACCTGGTGAGTGGGTTTGTCACCTGGGCCTCACCCATGCCTAGTGACACAGGTCCCCACGTGGGCCTCACTTGGACCTGGTGAATCTGGTCCTTACCTGGTCCTCACCCGAAACTGGTAACTCTAGTCTCCACCTGGGAATCCCCTGGGCCTGGTGAATCTGGTCCCCATCTGGGCCTCATCCAGTCTTGGTGACTTTGTTCCCCACCTGGACCTGATTGCTGTGGACTCCTTCTTGGCCTCACCTGGAACTGGTGACTCTGATCCTAACTGGGCCTCACCCAGTTCTGGTGACTCTGGTCCTCATCTGTGGACTATTATGAGCTGGATAAACTCTTCCACCCCTGAGCCTCACCTGGGCATGATGACTCTGGAGCCCCTCTGGGCCTCAGCCTGATATGGTGACTCTGGTCCCTATCTGTATGTCACCTAGACCAGGTGAATCTGGTACCCTTCTATGCCTCAACTTGACCTGGTAAATCTGGTCCTCAACTGGGCCTCACCGGGACCTAGTGAACATGCTCCCCACCTGCGCCTCATCTGGACCTGGTGACTCTGGTTCTACCTGGGCATCATCGGGACATGGTTACTCTATTCCCCACTGGGACTGACCTGATCCTGGTAACTCTGGTCCTGACTTTGGCCTCTTCTGTACCAGGTGACTCTGGCTCCACCTCGGCCTCACCTGTAACCTGTGACTCTGATCCTAAGCATGGCCTCACCTGACCTGGTGACTGTGGTTCCCATCGGGACCTCACCTGGACCTCATGTCTCTGGTCCCACCTGGGCCTCACCAGGACCTGGCGTCTCTGGGACCCTCCTGGGTAGCATCAGGATATGGTTACAGTGTTCACTAACAGTGCGCCAGCCGGAACTATTAACTCTGGTCTTCACCTGGGCCATACCTGCACATGGTGACACTGGTTCCCACCTGGGTCTCACCTGGACATGGTGAGTCGTATCCCCACCTGGTCCTCACCTATAACTGGTGATTCTCGTTCCCACATGGAGATCATGTGGACCTGTTGTCCGCAGTGTTTCTAGCTTCTTTTTTTTAATTTTTATTTATTTATGATGGTCACAGAGAGAGAGAGGCAGAGACACAGGCAGAGGGAGGAGCTGGCTCCATGCACAGGGAGTTCGACGTTGGATTCGATCCCGGGTCTCCAGGATCGCGCCCTGGGCCAAAGGCAGGCGCCAAACCGCTGCGCCACCCAGGGATCCCATGTGTTTCTAGCTTGTCATGTATCTCGTGACTCTGGTCCCCACCAGGGCCTCACTGGGATCTGCTGAGTGTGGTTGCCACCGGCACCTCACCTGGACCTGGTGATTCTGGTCTGCCCCTGAGACTACCCTGGATCTGGTGACTGTGGTCCCCACCTGGTCTTCACCTGGATTTGGGGACTCCGGTCCCCATCTGGGCCTCACCTGGCCCTGTTGACCATGGTCCTGAACTGGGAAAATTGGGAGCCGGTGACTGTGTTCCACAACTGGACCTCACCTGGACCACGTGACTCTGGTCCCCCTCTGGGTCGCACCGTGCCCTAGTGACTGTGAACCCCACTTTGGCCTGACTTGGACCTGCTGACCCTGGATGCCACCTAAGTCTGACTTCGAACTGTTGACTCTGGTTTTTCAAGGGCCTCCCCTGTACCTGGTGATCCTGGTCCGCATCTGGGCCTCACCTGGACGTGGTTACTCTTGTCACCACCGGGGACTCACCTGGACCTGCTTACTGTGTTCTACACCTGGGCCTCAAGTACACCTCTTGACCATAGTCCCCAAGCTGGCCTCACATGGACCTGTTTCCTCTGATCCCCACCGGGGCCTCACGTGTACCTAGTAACTCTGGTCCTCACCTGGGCCTTATCTGGACCTAGTGACTCTGGTCCCCACCTGGACTTCACCTGGATCTGGTGAGTCTGGTCCCCACCTGGACCTCACCTGGATCTGGTGACTCTGGTCCTCAGTTCGGTCTCACCTGAACCTGGTGTCTCTCGTCCCCACTTTGACCTAACTCAAAACTGCAGAATCTTGCCAAACCTAGGACGCACCCAGACCTGGGGACTCTTGTCCCCAGCTATGCCTCAATTCGAACTGACCTGATGAATCTGGTCCTCACGTGGGCCTCACATGGACTTGGGACTCAGCTGCATAGAGTGGCTCTGGTTCGCACACGAGTCTCCCCTGTTACTGGTGACTCGGGTCTTTTTCTATGCCTCACAAGGACCTAGTGATTCTGTTCCCCATCTGGGCCTGCATGGCCCTAGTGACTCTGGTCCTCACCCAGGCATCATTGGGACCTGGATACTCTATTCCACACCTGGGCCCCTCTTTGACCAGGGACCTCTGGTCCCATTCTGGGCCTCAAATTAAACTGGTTACTCTGGTGCCCCTCTCGGATTCACCCTTACCTCGTGACTCTGGTCACCCCTTGGGGTTCACTTGGGCCTGGTGAATCTGGTCCTTAGCTGGTCTGCACCTGGATGTGGTGACTGGTCGCCACCTGGGCCTCACCTGGACTTGGTGAATCCTGTAGCCACCTGCGCCTCACCTGGACCTTGTGATTGTGGACCCACCTGGAACTCACCTGGATCTGATGGCTCTGCTTCACATATGTTGCTCTCCTGGAACTCTTTCCTGTGGTCTCCATTTGGCCTCACCTGGAACACAATGACTCTGATCCATATTTGGGCCTCTCCTGGACCTGTTGACTCTGGTCTTTTCCTGGCCATCATTGGGACCTGGATACTCTCTTATATACCTGGGCCTCACCTGGACCTGGTGACTGTGGTCCCACCTGGGCCTCACTTGGACGAGGTGACTGGTTCCCACAGGGACCTCACCTGGACCTGGTGACTCAGGTCCTCATATGGGCATCATGAGACCTGGTTTTTCAGTTCCACATCGGGGCCTCACATGGACCTAGTGATTCTCCTCCCCCTCTCGGCCTAACACTGACGTGCTGACTCTGGTCCCCACCTGGATATCACCAGAACCGGGTGACTCTGGTCCCCCTCTGGGACTCTCCCGGAGCTGGGGACACTGGTCCTCAACTGGGCCTCAACAGGACCTGGTGAATCTGCTCCTCACTTAGGCCTCGTCTGGACCTTGTGACTCTTTTCCCACCTGGCATCAATGGGACATGGTTACTCTGTTCCGCACCTGGGCCTCACATGGACATGATAACTTTGCTCCGCCCTTTGGCCTCAAATGGTCCTGATGACCCTGGGCCCCCCACCTAGGCCTCAATCTGGACCTGGTGACTGTTGTCCCCACCTGGGTCTCACCTGGACCCGGTGACTCTCGTTCCCACATGAACCACACCTGGACCTGGTGACTGTGGTGTTCTTGTAGACTCACATTTACCTGGTGACTCCGGTGCCCACTAGGGCCTCACGTGGATCTGGTGACTCTGGCCTGCTGGTTGGCCTTACTTCGACCTGGTGAGTGGGGTTGCCACCTGGGCCTCACCCAAACCTGGTGACTCAGGTCCCCACGTGGGCCTATTGGACCTTTTAATCTGGTCATTACCTGGTCCTCTCCCAGACCCGGGGACTCTGGTCCCCAACTGGGCCTCACCTGGACCTGGTGAATCTGGTCCCCATCTGGGCCTCACCCAGTCCTGGTGACTTGGTTCCCCTCCTGGACCTGATTGGTGTGGACACTTTCTTGGCCTCACCTGGAACTGGTGACTCTGATCCTATCTGCGCGTCACCCAGTCCTGGTGACTCTGGTCCTCACCTGGGCATCATTGGTATCTGGTGACTCTGTTCCACACCTGAGCCTCACCTGGACATGATGACTCTGGAACCACTCTGGGCCTCACCCTGACCTAGTGACTCTGGACCCCATCTGGATGTCACCTGGACCAGGAGATTCTGGTATCCCTCTAGGCCTCAACTTGACCTGGTGACTCTGGTCCTCAACTGGGCCTCACCGGAATCTATGAACATGGTCCCCACCTGCGCCTCATCTGGACCTGGTGACTCTGGTTCTACCTGGGCATCATCGGTACATGGTTACTGTATTACCCTCTGGGATTGACCTGATCCTGGTAACTCTGGTCCTAACTTTGGCCTCTTCTGTACCAGGTGACTCTGGCTCCACCTGGGCCTCACCTATAACTGGTGACTCTGATCCTTAGCATGGCCTCACCTGACATGGTGACTGTGGTTCCCATCGGGACCTCAACTGGACCTCAGGTCTCTGGTCCCTTCTCGGGGTCACCAGGACCTGGTGTCTCTGGTACCCACCTGTGTAGCATCAGGATATCGTTACACTGTTCACTAACAGTGACCCAGCCGGACCTATTAACTCCGGTCTTCACCTGAGCCACACCTGGACATGGTGACACAGGTTCCCACCTGGGTCTCACCTGGACATGTTGAGGCGGATCCCCATCTGGTCCTCAACTGTAACTGATGATTCTCGTTCCCCATGGACATCTTGTGGACCTGGTGGCTGCAGTGTTTCTAGCTTCTCATGTACCTCGTGACTCTGGTCCCCAGCAGGGCCTCACCGGGACCTGGTGAGTGTGGTTGCCACCTGCACCTCACCTGGATCTGGTGATTCTGGTCTGCACCTGAGACTCCCCTGGATCTGGTGACTGTGGTCCCCACCTGGGCTTCACCTGGATTTGGGGACTCCGGTCCCCATCTGGGCCTCACCTGGCCCTTTGACCATGGTCCTCAACTGGGGAAAATTGGGACCCTGTGACTGTGTTCCACAACTGGACCTCACCTGGACCAGATGACTCTGGTCCCCCTCTGGGTCTCACCGTGCCCTAGTCACTGTGAACCCCACTTTGGCCTGACTTCGACCTGCTGACCCTGGTTGCCACCTGTGCCTGACCTCGAACTGTTGACTCTGGTTCTTTCAAGGGCCTCCCTTGTACCTAGTGATCCTGATGCCCACCTGGGCCTCACCTGCACGTGGTGTCTCTAGTCACCACACCTGGGCCTCAATTACACCTCTTGACCATAGTCCCCAAGCTCGCCTCACATGGACCTGTTACCTCTGATCCCCACCAGGGCCTCACGTGTACCTGGTAACTCTGGTCCTCACCTGGGCCTCATCTGCACCTAGTGACTCTGGTCCCCACCTGGACTTCACCTGGATCTCGTGACTCTGGTCCCCACCTGGAACTCACATGTATCTGGTGACTCTGGTCTCAGTTTGGCCTCACCTGGACTGGTGTCTCTCGTCCCCACTTGGACCTAACTCAGAACTGCTGAATCTTGCCCCACCTAGGCCGCACCAAGACCTGATGACTCTTGTCCCCAGCTATGCCTCAATTCGACCTGATGAATCTGGTCCTCACGTGGGCCTCACATGGACTTGGGACTCAGCGGGATAGAGTGGCTCTGGTTCCCACAAGGGGCTCATCCATACTGGTGACTGTATTCTTATTCTATGCGTCACCAGGACCTAGTGATTCTGTTCCCCATCTGGGCCTCCATGGCCCTAGTGACTCTGGTCCTCACCCAGGCATCATTGGGACCTGGATACTCTATTCCACACCTGGGCCTCACTATGTCCAGGGACCTCTGGTCCCATTCTGGGCCTCAAACTAAACTGGTTACTCTGGTTCCCCCTCTGGGACTCACCCTTACCTGGTGACTCTGGTCACCCCTTGGGCTTCACTTGCGCCTGGTGAATCTGTTTCTTAGCTGGTCCGCACCTGGATCTGGTGACAGGTCACCACGTGGGCCTCACCAGGACTTGGTGAATCATGTTGCCACCTGCGCCTCAACTGGACCTTGTGACTGCGGTCCCTCCTGGACCTCACCTGGATCTGGTGGCTCTGGTTCCCATATGGGGCTCTCCTGGACCTGGTTCCTGTGGTCTCCATCTGGCCTCACCTGGAACACAATGACTCTGATCCATATTTGGACCTCTCCTGGACCTGTTGAGTCTGGTCCTTACCTGGGCATCATTGGGACCTGGATACTCTCTTATATACCTGGGCCTCACCAGGACTTGGTGACTGTGGTCCCACCTGGGCCTCACCTGGACGGGGTGACAGGTTCCCACAGGGACATCACCTGGACCTGGTGACTCAGGTCCTCATATGGGCATCTTGGGACCTGGTTTCACAGTTCCACATCGGGGCCTCACCTGGACCTAGTGATTCTCGGCCCCCTCAGGGCCTCACCCTGACTTTTGACACTGGTCCCCACATGGATATCACCAGAACCGGGTGACACACCCGGAGCTGGGGACACTGGTCCTCAGGTGGGCCTCAACAGGACCTGTGAATCTACTCCAAACTTAGGCTTCGTCTATACCTTGTGACTCTTTTCCCACCTGGCATCAATGGGACATGGTTACTCTGTTCCCCACCTGGGCCTCATCTTGACATGATAATTTGCTGCACACTTTGGCCTCAACTGGTCCTGATGACTCTCGTCTCCCAACCTAGGCCTCAATCTGGACTGGTGACTGTCGTCCCCAACTGGGTCTCAGCTGGACCTGGTGACTCCCATTCCCACATGAACCACACCTGGACCTGGTGACTGTGGTGTTCTTGTAGACTCACATTTACCTGGTGACTCCCGTCCCCACTAGGGCCTCACCTGGATCTGGTGACACTGGCCTGCATGCTGGCCTCACCTGGACCTGGTAACTCTGGTCCCTACCTGGACATCATCGGGACACGGTTCCTCTGCATGGCCTGCAGGTTGGCCTCAGCCGGACCTGGTGAGTGGGGTTGCCACCTGGGTCTCACCCATACCTGGTGACACATGTCCCCACGTGGGCCTCACTTGGACCTGGTGAATCTGGTCCTTACCTGGTCCTCACCCGGAACTGGTAACCCTGGTCACCACCTGGGAATCACCTGGACCTGGTGAATATGGTCCCCATCTGGGCCTCACACAGTCCTGTTGACTTTCTTCCCCACCTGGACCTGATTGCTGTGGACACCTTCTTGGCCTCAACTGGAACTGGTGACTCTGATCCTAACTGGGCCTCACCCAGATCTGGTGACTCTGGTCCTCACCTGTGGAACAATATGACCTGGATACTCTGTTCCACACCTGAGCCTCACCTGGACATGATGACTCTGGATCCCCTCTGGTAATCAGCCTGACATGGTGACTCTGGTCCCCATCTGGATTTCACCTAGATCAGCTGAATCTGGTACCCCTCTAGGCCTCAACTAGACCTGGTGACTCAGGTCCTCAACAGGGCCTCAACGGAACCTAGTGAATATGCTCCCCACCTGCGCCTCATCTGGACTTGGTGACGCTGGTTCTATCTGGGCATCATTGGGACATGGTTACTCTGTTCCCCACTGGGACTGACCTGATCCTGGTAACTCTGGTCCGGACTTTGGCCTCTTCTGTACCAAGTGACTCTGGCTCCACCTGGGCCACACCTTTAACTGGTGACTCTGATTCTAAGCATGGCCTCACCTTACCTGGTGACTGTGGTTCCCATCGGGACCTCACCTGGACCTCTTGTCTTTGGTCCCACCTGGGCCTCACCAGGGCCTGGTGTCTCTGGTACCCACCTGGTAGAATCAGGACATGGTTACACTGTTCACTAACAGTGACCCAGCCGGACCTATTAACTCTGGTCTTCACCTGGGGCACACCTGGACATGGTGACACTTGTTCCCACCTGGGTCTCACCTGGACATGGTCACTCGGATCCCCACCTGGTCCTTACCTGTAACTGGTGATTCGTGTTCCCACATGGACATCATGTGGACCTGGTGGCTGCAGTGTTTCTAGCTTCTCATGTACCTCGCGACGCTGGTCCCCACCAGGGCCTAACCGGGACCTGGTCAGTGTGGTTGCCACCTGCATCTCACCTGCACCTGGTGATTCTGGTCTGCACCTGAGACTACCCTGGATCTAGTGACTGTGGTCCCCACCTGGGCTTCACCTGGATTTGGGGACTCCGGTCCCCATCTGGGCGTCACCTGGCCCTGTTGACCATGATCATCAACTGGGCAAAATCGGGACGCGGTGACTGTGTTCCACAACTGGAACTCACCTGGACCACGTGACTCTGGTTCCCCTCTGGGTCTCACCGTGCCCTTGTGACTGTGAAACCCACTTTGGCCTGACGTAGACCTACTGACCCTGGTTGGATGCTGCGCCTGACCTCGAACTGTTGACTCTGCTTCTTTCAAGGGCCTCCCCTGTACCTGGTGATCCTGGTCTCCACCGGGCCTCACCTGGACCTGGTGACTCTTGTAACAACTGGGGACTCACCTGGACCTGCTTACAGTTTCCACACCTGGGCCTCAATAGACCTGTTGACCATGGTCCCCAAGCCGGCCTCACATGGACCTGTTGCCTCTGATCCCCACCGGGGCCTCACGTGTACCTGGTAACTCTGGTCCTCACCTGGGCCTCATCTGGACCTAGTGACTCTGGTCCCCACCTGGGCTTCACATGGATCTGGTGACTCTGGTCCGCACCTGGACTTTACCTGTATCTGGTGACTCTGGTACCCACCTGGACCTCTCCTGGACCTGGTGACTCTCTTTCCAACATGGAGCTCACCTGGATCTGGTGACTCTGGTCCTCAGTTTGGCCTCACCTGGACCTGGTGTCTCTCGTCCCCACTTTCACCTAACTCAGAACTGCTGAATCTTCCCCCACCTAGGCCGCACCCAGACCTGGTGACTCTTGTCCCCAGCTATGCCTCAATTCGACCTGTTGAATCTGGTCCTCACGTGGGCCTCACATGGACCTGGTACTCAGCTTGATAGAGTGGCTCTGGTTCCCACAAGGGGCTCACCTGATACTGCTGACTGTGATCTTAGTCTATGCCACACCAGGACCTGGTGATTCTGTTCCCCTTCTGGGCCTGCATGGCTCTAGTGACTCTGGTCTTCACCCAGGCATCATTGGGACCTGGATACTCTATTCCACACCTGGGCCTCACTTTGACTAAGGATCGCTGGTCCCATTCTGGGCCTCAAATTAACTGGTTACTCAGGTTTCCCCTCTGAGCCTCACCCTTACCTGGTGACTCTGGACACCCCTTGGGCTTCACTTGGGCCTGGTGAATCTGGTCCTTAGCTGGTCCGCACCAGGATGTGGTGACTGGTCGCCACCTGGGCCTCACCTGGACTTGGTGAATCCTGTTGCCACCTGCGCCTCACCTGGACCTTGTGACTGTGGTCCCACCTGGACCTCACCTGGTTCTGGTGGCTCTGGTTAACATATGGGGCTCTCCTGGACCTGCTGCCTGTGGTCTCCATCTTTCCTCACGTTGAACACAATGACTCTGATCCATATTTGGGCCTCTCATGGACCTGTTGACTCTGGTCCTTACCTGGAAATCATTGGGAGCTGGATACTCTCTTATATACTTGGGCCTCACCTGGACCTGGTGACTGTGGTCCCACCTGGGCCTCACCTGGACGAGGTGACTTGTTCCCACAGGAACCTCACCTGGACCTGGTGACTCAGGTCATCATATGGGTCATGGGACCTTGTTTCTCAGTTCCAAATCGGGGACTCACCTGGACCTAGTGATTCTCATCTCCCTCTGGGCCTCACCCTGACGTGGTGACTCTGGTCCCCACCTGGACGTCACCAGAACCGGGTGACTCTGGTCCCCCTCTGGGACTCACCCGGAGCTGGGGACACTGGTCCTCAACTGGATCTCAACAGTACCTGTTGAATCTACTCCTCACTTAGGTCTCGTCTGAACCTTGTGACTCTTTTCCCACCTGGCATCAAAGGGACATGGTTACTCTGTTCCCCACCTGGGCCTCACCTAGACATGATAACTTTGCTCCACACTTTGGCCTCAACTGGTCCTGATGAATCTGGTCCCCCCACCTAGGCCTCAATCTGGACCCGGTGACTGTGGTCCCTACCTGGGGCTCACCTGGACCTGGTGACTCTCGTTCCCACATGAACCACACCTGGACCTGGTCCCTGTGGTGTTCTTGTAGACTCACATTTACCTGGTGACTCCGGTCCCCACTAGGGCCTCACCTGGATCTGGTGACACTGGCCTGCATGTTGGCCTCACCTGGACCTGGTGAGTGGGGTTGCCACCGGGGCCTCACCCATACCTGGTGACTCAGGTCCTCACGTGGGCCTCACTTGGACCTGGGGAATCTGGTCATTACCTGGTCCTCTGCCAGACCCGGGGAGTCTGGTCACCACCTGGACCTCACCTGGACCTGGTGAATCTGGTCCCCATCTGGGCCTCAGCTAGTCATGGTGACTTTGTTCACCACCTGGACCTGATTGCTGTGGACACTTTCTTGGCCTCACCTGAAACTTGTGACTCTAATCTATCTGCGCATCACCCAGACCTGGTGACTCTGGTCCTCACCTGGGCATCATTGGTACCTGGTGACTCTGTTCCACAGCTGAGCCTCACCTGGACTTAAAGACTCTGGAACCACTCTGGGCCTCACCCTGACCTGGTGACTCTCGTCCCCATCTGGATGTCACCTGGACCATGGGATTCTGGTACCCCTCAAGGCCTCAACCAGGTCTGGGGACTCTGGTCCTCAACTGGGCCTCACCTGGACCTAGTGAATATGCTTAATCTGGGCCTCAGTTGGACTTGGTGACTCTCGTCCCTACCTTGGCATCATCGGGACATGCATCCACTGCATGGCCTGCAGGTTGGCCTCAGCTGGACCTTGTAACTCTGGTCCCTACCTGGGCATCACCGGGACACGGTTCCTCTGCATGGCCTCCAGGTTGGCCTCACCTGGCCCTAGTGAGTGGGGTTGCCACCTGGGGCTCACCCATACCTGGTGACACAGGTCCCCACGTGGGCCTCACTTGGACCTGGTGAATCTGGTCCTTTCCTGGTCCTCACCCGGACCTGGTAACCCTGATCACCACCTGGGAATCACCTGGACCTGGTGATTCTGGTCCCCACCTGGACCTCACCTGGATCTGGTGACTTTGGTCCTCAATTTGGCCTCACCTGGACCTGGTGTCTCTCGTCCCCAGTTTGACCTATCTCAGAACTGCTGAATCTTGCCCCACCTAGGCCGCACCCAGACCTGGTGACTCTTGTCCCCAGCTATGCCTCAATTCGACCTGATGAATGTGGTCCTCACGTGGGCCTCACATGGACCTGGGACTAAGCTGGTTGAGTGGCTCTGGTTCCCACAAGGGGCTCACCTGATACTACTGACTGTGGTCTTATTCTATGCCTCACCAGGACCTAGTGATTCTGTTCCCCATCTGGGCCTGCATGGCCCTAGTGACTCTAGTCCTAACCCAGGAACCATTGGGACCTGGATACTCTATTCCACATTTGGGCCTCACTTTGAACAGGGACCTTTGGTCCCATTCTGGGCCGCAAACTAAACTGTTTACTCTGGTTCCCCCTCTGGGCCTCACCCTTACCTGGTGACTCTGGTCACCCCTTGGGCTTCACATGGGCCTGGTGAATCTGGTACTTAGCTGGTCCTCACATGGATCTGGTGACTGGTCGCCACCTGGGCCTCACCTGGACTAGGTGAACCCTGGTGCCAACAGCGCCTCACCTGGACCTTGTAACTGTGGTCCCACGTGGACCTCACCTCGATCTGTTGTCTCTGGTTCCCATATGGGGCTCTCCTGGACCTGGTTCCTGTGGTCTCCATCTGGCCTCACCTGGAACACAATGACTCTGATCCATATTTGGGCCTCTCATGAACCTGTTGACTCTCGTCCTTACCTGGGCAGCATTGGGACCTGGATACTCTCTTATATACCTGGGCCTCACCTGGACCTGATGACTGTGGTCCCACCTGGGCCTCACCGGGATGAGGTCACTGGTTCCCACAGGGCCCTCACCTGAACCTGGTGACTCAGGTCCTCAAATGGGCAGCATGGGACCTGGTTTCTCAGTTCCACATCGGGGTTTCACCTGGACCTAGTGATTCTCGTCCCCGTCTGGGCCTCACCCTGACATGGTGACTCTGGTCCACACCTGGATATCACCAGAACCGGGTGACTCTGGTCCCCCTCTGGGACTCACCCGGAGCTGGTGACACTGGTCCTCAACCTGGCCTCAAAAGGGCCTGGTGCATCTACTCCTCACTTAGGCCTCATCTGGACCTTGTGACTCTTTTCCCACCTGGCATCAATGGGACATGGTTACTCTGTTCCTCACCTGGGCCTCACATGGACATGATAAATTTGCTGCACACTTTGGCCTCAAATGGTCCTGATGACTCTGGTCCCCCCACGTAAGCCACAAACTGCACCTGGTGACTGTGGTCCCCACCTGGGGCTCACCTGGACCTGGTGACTCTCGTTCCCACATGAACCACACCTGGACCTGGTGACTGTGGTATTCTTGTAGACTCACATTTACCTGGTGACTCCGGTCCCCACTAGGGTCTCACCTGGATCTGGTGACTCTGGCCTGCAGGTTGGCGTCACCTGGACCTGGTAAGTGGGGTTGCCACCTGGGCCTAACCCATAACTGGTGACTAATTCCCCACGTGGGCCTCTTGAACCTGGTGAATCTGGTCCTTACCTGGTCCTCTCCCAGACCCAGGGACTCTGCTCAACACCTGGGCCTCACCTGGACCTGGTGAATCTGGTCCCCATCTGGGCCTCACCCAGATCTGGTCACTCTGGTCCTCACCTGTGGACCATTATGACCTGGATACTCTGCTCCACACCTGAGACTCACCTGGACATGATGACTCCGGATCCCCTCTATGCCTCACCCTGACATGGTGACGCTGGTCCCCTTCTGGATATCAGCTAGACCAGGTTAACCTGGTTCCCCTCTAGGCCTCAACTTGACCTGGTGACTCTGGTCCTCAACTGAGCCTCACCAGGACCTAGTGAACATGCTCCCCACCTGCGCCTCATCTGGACCTGGTGACTCTGGTTCTCCCTGGGCATCATCGGGACATGGTTACTCTATTCCCCAGTGGGACTGACCTGATCCTGGTAACTCTGCTCCTGACTTTGGCCTCTTCTGTACCAGGTGACTCTGGCTCCACCTGGGCCTAACCTGTAACTGGTGACTCTGATCCTAAGCATGGCCTCACCTGACCTGGTGACTGTGGTTCCCATCGGGACGTCACATGGACCTCATGTCTCCGGTCCCACCTGAGCCTCACCAGGACCTGGTGTCTCTGGTACCCCCCTTGGTAGCATCAGGATATTGTTAAACTATTCACTAACAATGACGCAGCCGGACCTATTAACTCTGGTATTCACCTGGGCCACACTGGACATGGTGACACTGGTTCCCACCTGGGTCTCACCTGGACATGGTGAGTCGGATCCCCAATGGTCCTCACCTGTAACTGGTGATTCTCGTTCCCACATGGACATCATGTGGACCTGGTGGCTGCAGTGTTTCTAGCTTCTCATGTACCTCGTGGCTCTGATCCCCACCAGGGCCTCACCGGCACCTGGTGAGTGTGGTTGCCACCTGCACCTGACCTGGACGTGGTGATTCTGGTCTGTAACCGAGACTACCCTGGATCTGGTGACTGTGGTCCCCGCCTGGGCTTCACCTGGATTTGGGGACTCCGGTCCCCATCTGGGCCTCACCTGGCTCAGTTGACCGTGGTCCTCAACTGGGCAAAATTGGGACTCGGTGACTGTGTTCCACAACTGGCCCTCACCTGGACCAGGTGACTCTGGTCCCCCTCTGGGTCTCACCGTGCCCTAGTGCTGGGAACCCCACTTTGGCCTGACTTGGACCTGCTGACCCTGGTTGCCACCCGTGCCTGACCTCGAACTGTAGACTCTGGTTCTTTTAATGTCCTCCCCTGTACCTGGTCATCCTGGTCCCCACCTGGGCCTCACCTGGACGTGGTGACTCTTGTCACCACCGGGGACTCAACTGAACCTGGTTACTGTGTCCCACACATGGGCCTCAAGTAGACCTGTTGACCATGGTCCCCAAGCCGGCCTCACATGGACCTGTTGCCTCTGATACCTACCAGCACCTCACGTGTACCTGGTAACTCTGGTCCTCACCTGGGCCTCATCTGGACCTAGTGACTCTGGTCCCCACCTGGGCTTCACCTCGATCTGGTGACTCTGGTCCCCACCTGGACTTCACCTGGATCTGTTGACTCTGGTCCTCACCTGGACCTCTCCTGGACCTGGTGACTCTCTTTCCAACATGGACCTCACATGGATCTGGTGACTCTGGTCCTCAGTTTGGCCTCACCTGGAACTGGTGTCTTTCGTCCACACTTTGACCTAACTGAGAATTGCTGAATCTTGCCCCACCTAGGCCGCACCCTGACATGGTGACTCTTGTCCCCAGCTATGCCTCATCGACCTTATGAATCTGGTCCTCACGTGGGCCTTACATGGACCTGGGACTCAGCTGGATAGAGTGGCTCTGGTTCCCACAAAGGGCTCACCTGATACTGGTGACTGGGGTCTTTTTCTATGCCTCACCAGGACCTAGTGATTCTGTTCCCCATCTGGGCCTGCATGGCCCTAGTGTCTCTGTCCTCACCCAGGCATCATTGGGACCTGGATACTCTATTCCACACCTGGGCCTCACTTTGACCAGGGACCTCTGGTCCCATTCTGGGCCTCAAACTAAACTGGTTACTCAGGTTCCCCCTCTGGGATTCACCCTTACCTGTTGAATCTGGTCAGCCTTTGGGCTTCACTTGGGCCTGGTGAATCTGGTCCTTAGTTGGTCCTCACCTGGATCTGGTGAGTGGTCGCCACCTGGGCCTCACCTGGACTTGGTGAATCCTGTTGCCACCTGCCCCTCACTGGACCTTGTGACTGTGGTCCCACCTGGACCTCACCTGTATCTGGTGGCTCTGGTTCCCATATGGGGCTCTCCTGGACCTGGTTCCTCTGGTCTCCATCTGGCCTCACCAGGAACACAATGACTCTGATGCATATTTGGGCTTCTCCTGGACCTGTTGACTCTGGTCCTAACCTGGGCATCATTGGGACCTGGATACTCTCTTATATAACTTGGCCTCACCTGGACCTGGTGAGTGTGGTCCCACCTGGGTCTCACCTGGACGAGGTGACTGGTTCCCACAGGGACCTCACCTGGACCTGGTGACTCAGGTCCTCATATGGGCATATTGAGACCTGGTTTCTCAGTTCCACATCGGGTCCTCACCTGGACCTAGTGACTCTCGTCCCCTCTGGGCCTCACCCTGACGTGGTGACTCTGGTCCCCATCTGGATATCACCAGAACCGGTGACTCTGGTCCCCCTCTGGGACTCACGCGGAGCTGGGAACACCGGTCCTCAACTGGGCCTAAACAGGACCTGGTGAATCTACTCCTCACTTAGGCCTCGTCTCGTCCTTGTGACTCTTTTCCCACCTGAAATCAATGGGACATGGTTACTCTGTTCCCCACCTGGGCCTCACCTGGACATGATAACTTTGCTCCACACTTTGGCCTCAACTGGTCCTGATGACTCTGGTCCCCCCACCTAGGCCTCAATCTGGACCTGGTGACTGTGGTCCCCACCTGGGTCTCACCTGGACCTGGTGACTCTCTTTCCCACATGAACCACACCTGGACCTGTTACTGTGGTGTTTTTGTAGACCTCACATTTACCTGGTGACGCCGGTCCCCACTAGGGACTCACCAGTATCTGGTGACTCTGGCCTCCATGATGGCCTCACCTGGACCTGGTGAGTGGGTTTGCCACCAGGACCTCAACCATACCTGGTGACTATATCACCACGTGGGCCTCTTGGATCTGGTGAATCTGGTCCTTACCTGGTCCTCTCCCAGAGTCGGGGACTCTGGTCACCACCTGGACCTAACCTGGACCTGGTGAATCTGGTCCCCATCTGGGCCTCACCCAGTCCTGGTGGCTTTGTTCCCCACCGGGACCTGATTGCTGTGGACTCTTTCTTGGCCACACCTGGAACTGGTGACTCTGATCCTATCTGCTCGTCACCCAGACCTGGTGACTCTGGTCCTCGCGTGGGCATCATTGGTACATGGTGACTCAGTTCCACACCTGAACCTCACCTGGACTTGATGACTCTGGAACCTCTCTGGGCCTCACCCTGTCCTGGTGACTCTGGTCCCCATCTGGATGTCACCTTGACCAGGTGATTCTGGTACCCCTCTGAGCCTCAACCAGATCTGGTGACTCTGGTCCTCTACTGGGCCTCACCTGGACCTAGTGAATATGCTCAATCTGGGCCTCATTTGGACCTGGTGACTCTGGTCCCTACCTGGGCATCATCGGGACATGGTTCCACTGCATGGCCTGCAGGTTGGCATCACCTGGACCTGGTAACTCTGGTTCCTACATGTACATCATCGGGACACGGTTCCTCTGCATGGCGCGAAGGATGGCCTCTCCTGGACCTGGTGAGTTTGGTTGCAACCTGTGCCTCACCCGTACCTGGGGACACAGGTCCCTGCTTGGGCCTCTTGGACCTGGTGAATCTGGTCCTTAACTGGTCGTCTCCCAGCCCCGGGTTCTCTGGTCACCACCTGGGCCTCACCTGGACCTGGTGAATCTGGTCACCATCTGGGCCTCACCCAGTCCTGGTGACTTTGTTCCCCACCTGGATCTGATTGCTGTGGACTCTTTCTTGGCCTCACCGGGAACTGGTGACTCTGATCCTATCTGCGCATTACCCAGACCTGGTGACTCTGCTCCTCACCTCGGCATCTTTGGTACCTGGTGACTCTGTTCCACACCTGAGCCTCACCTGGACATGATGACTCTGGAACCTCTCTGGGCCTCATCCTGACCTGGTGACTCTGGTCCCCATCTGGATGTCACCTGGACCAGGTGATTCTGGTACCCCTCTAGGCCTCAACCAGGCCCTGTGACTCTGGTCCTCCATTGGACCTCACCTGGACCTAGTGAATATGCTCCATCTGGATCTCATTGGACCTGATGATTCTGATCCCCACCTGGGCATCATCGGGACATGGTTCCACTGCATGGACTTCAGGTTGGCCTCACCTGGACCTGATAACTCTGGTCCCTACCTGGGCATCATCGGGACATGGTTCCGCTGCATGGCCTGCAGGTTGGCCTCACCTGGACCTGGTAACTCTAGTCCCTACCTGGGCATCATCGGGACATATTTCCTCTGCATGGCCTGCTGGTTGGCCTCACCTGGACCTGGTGAGTGGGGTTGCCACCTGGGCCTCACTCATACCTGGTGACAAAGGCCCCACGTGGGCCTCACTTGGACCTGGTGAATCTGGTCCTTACCTGGTGGTCACCCGGAACTGGTAACTCTGGTCACCACATGGGAATCACCTGGGCCTGGTGAATCTGGTCCCCATCTGGGCCTCACCCAGTCCTGTTGACTTTCTTCCCCACCTGGACCTGATTGCTGTGGACTCCTTCTTGGCTAACCTGGAACTGCTGACTCTGATGCTAACTGGGCCTCACCCAGATCTGGTGATTCTGGTCCTCACCTGTGGACCATTATGACCTGGATACTCTGTTCCACACCTGAGCCTCACCTGGATATGTTGACTCTGGATCCCCTCTGGGCCTCAGCCTGACATGGGGACTCCGGACCCCATCTGGATGTCACCACACCAGGTAAATATGGTACCCCTCTAGGTCTCACCTAGACCTGGTGACTCTGGTCCTCAACTGGGCCTCAACGAGACCTAGTGAACATGCTCCCCACCTGCGCCACATCTGTGCCTGGTGACTCTGGTTCTACCTTGGCATCATCGGGACATGGTTACTCTATTCCCACTTGGAGTGACCTGATCCTGGTAACTCTGGTTCTGACTTTGGCCTCTTCTGTTCCAGGTGACTCTGGCTCCACATGGGCCTCACCTGTAACTGGTGACTCTGATCCTAAGCATGGCCTCACCTGACCTGGTGACTGTGGTTCCCATCGGGACCTCACCTGGACTTCATGTCTCTGGTCCAACTTAGGCCTCACCAGGATCTGTTGTCTCTGCCACCCACCTGGGTAGCATCAGGATATGGTTACACTGTTCACTAACAGTGACCCAGCCGGACCTATTAACTCTGGGCTTCACCTGGGCCACACCTGGACATGGTGACACTTTTTCCCACGTGGGTCTCACCTGGACATGGTGAGTCGGATCCCCACCTGGTCCTCACCTGTAACTGGTGATTCTCGTTCCCACATGGAGATCATGTGGACCTGTTGGCTGCAGTGTTTCTAGCATCTTTATTTAAATTTTTATTTATTTATGATAGTCACAGAGAGAGAGAGAGAGAGGCAGAGACACAGGCAGAGTGAGAAGCAGGCTCCATGCACCGGGAGCCCACGTGGGATTCGATCCCAGGTCTCCAGGATCGCGCCCTGGGCCAAAGGCAGGCGCCAAACCGCTGCGCCACCCAGGGATCCCATGTGTTTCTAGCTTCTCATGTACCTCGTGACTCGGGTCCCCACCAGTGCCTCACCGGGACCTGGTGAGTTTGGTTGCCACCTGCACCACACCTGGACCTGGTGATTCTGGTCTGCACCTGACACTACCCTGGATCTTGTGACTGTGGTCCCCACCTGTGCTTCACCTGGATTTCGGGACTCAGGTCCCCACCTCGGCCTCACCTGGCCCTGTTGACCATGGTCCTCAACTGGGCAAAATTGGGACCTGGTGACTGTGTTCCACAACTGGACCTCACCTGGACCAGGTGACTCTGCTTCCCAGCTGGGTCTCACCGTGCCCTAGTGACTGTGAATTCCACTTTGGCTTGACTTGGACCTGCTGACCCTGGTTGCCACCTGCGCCTGAACTCCAACTGTTGACTCTGGTTCTTTCAAGGGCCTCCCCTGTACCTGGTGATCCTGCTCCTACCTGGGACTCACCTGGACGTGGTGACCCTTGTAACCACGGGGGACTCACCTGGACCTGCTTACTGTGTTCCACACCTGGGTCTCAAGTGGACCTGTTGATCATGGTCCCCAAGCCGGCCTCACATGGACCTGTTGCCTCTGATCCCCACCGGATCCTCACGTGTACCTGGTAACTCTGGTCCTCACCTGGGCCTCATCTGCACCTAGTGACTCTGGTCCCCACCTGGACTTCACCTGGATCTAGTGACTCTGGTTCCCACCTGGACCTCTCCTGGACCTGGTGACTCTCTTTCCAACATGGACCTCACCAGGATCTGGTGACTCTGGTCCTCACTTTGGTCTCACATGGACCTGGTGTCTCTCGTCCCCACTTGGACCTAACTCAGAACTGCTGAATCTTGCCCCACCTAGGCCGGACGCAGACCTGGTGACTCTTGTCCCCAGCTATGCCTCAATTCGACCTGATGAATCTGGTCCTCACGTGGGCCTCACATGGACCTGGGACTCAGCTGGATAGAGTGGCTCTGGTTCCCACAAGGGGCTCACCTGATACTGCTGACTGTGGTCTTATTCTATGGCTCACCAGGACCAAGTGATTCTGTTTCCCATTTGGGCCTGCATGGCCCTATTGACTCTGGTCCTCACCAAGGCATCATTGGGACCTGGATACTCTATTCCACACCTGGGCCTCACTTTGACCAGGGACCTCTGGTCCCATTCTGGGCTTCAAACTAAACTGGTTACTCTGGTTCCCCCTCTGGGCCTCACCCTTACCTGGTGACGCTGGTCACCCCTTGGGCTTAACCTGGGCCTGGTGAATCTGGTCCTTAGCTGGTCCTCACATGGATCTGGTGACTGGTCGCCACCTGGGCCTCACCTGGACTTGTGAATCCTGTTGCCACCTGTGCCTCACCGGGACCTTGTGACTCTTTTCCCACCTGGCATCAATGGGACATGGTTACGCTGTTCCCCACCTGGGCCTCACCTGGACATGATAACTTTGCTCCACACTTTGGCCTCAACTGGTCCTGATGACTCTGGTCCCCCCACCTAGCCCTCAATCTGGACCTGGTGACTGTGGTCCCCACCTGGGTCTCACCTGGACCTGGTGTCTCTCGTTCCCACATGACCACACCTGGACTTGGTGACTGTGGTGTTCTTGTAGACGCACATTTACCTGGTGACTCCAGTCCCCACTAGGGCCTCACGTGAATCTGGTGACTCTGGCCTGAAGGTTGGCCTCACCTGGACCTGGTGAGTGGGGTTGCCACCCCGTACCTTGTGACAGTTCCCCACGTGGGCCTCTTGGACCTGGTGAAACTGGTCCTTACCTGGTTCACTCCCAGACCCGGGGACTCTGGTCACCACCTGGGCCTCACCTGGACCTGTTGAATCTGGTCCCCATCTGGGCCTCACCCAGTCCTGGTGACTGTGTTCCCCACCTGGAGCTCATTGCTGTGGACACTTTCTTGGCCTCACCTGGAACTGGTGACTCTGATCCTATGTGCGCGTCACCCAGATCTGGTCACTCTGGTCCTCACCTGTGGACCACTATGACCTGGACACTGTGTTCCCCACCTGAGCCTCACCTGGACATGTTGACTCTGGAGCCCCTCTGGGCCTCAACCTGACCTGGTGACTCTGGTCCCCATCTGGATGTCACCTGTACCGGGTGATTCTGTTACCCCTCTAGGCCTCAACCAGATCTGGTGACTCTGGTCCTCAACTGGGCCTCACCTGGACCTAGTGAATATGCTCCATTTGGGCCTCATTTGGACCTGGTGACTCTTGTCCCTTCCTGGGCATCATCGGGACATGGCTCCACTGCATGAACCGCAGGTTGGCCTCACCTGGACCTGGTAACTCTGGTCCCTACCTGGGCATCATCGGGACATGGTTCCACTGCATGGCCTGCAGGTTGGCCTCACCTGGACCTGGTAACTCTAGTCCCTACCTGGGCATCTTCGGGACATGGTTCCTTGCATGGCCTGCAGGTTTCCCTCACCTGGACCTGGTGAGTGGGGTTGACACCTGGGCCTCACCCATGCCTGGTGACACAGGTCCCCACGTGGGTCTCACTTGGACCTGGTGAATCTGGTCCTTACCTGGACCTCACCCGGACCTGGTAACTCTGGTCACCACCAGGGAATAACCTGGACCTGGTGAATCTGGTCCCCATCTGTGCCTCACCCAGTCCTGGTGACTTTGTTCCCCACCTGGGCCTGATCGCTGTGGACTCCTTTTGGCCTCACCTTGAACTGGTGACTCTGAACCTAACTGGGTCTCACCCAGATCTGGTGACTCTGGTCCTCACCTGTGGACCATTATGACCTGGTTACCCTGTTCCACACCTGGGCCTCAAGTAGACCTGTTGACCATGGTCCCCAAGCCGGCCTCACATGGACCTGTTGCCTCTGATCCCCACCGGGGCCTCACGTGTATCTTGTAACTCTGGTCCTCACCTGGGCCTCATCTGGACCTAGAGACTCTGGTCTCCACCTGGGCTTCACCTGGTTCTGGAGACTCTGGTCCCCATCTGGACTTCACCTGGATCTGGTGACTCTGGTGCCAATCTGGACCTCTCCTGGACTTGGTGTCTCTCTTGCCCACTTTGACCTAACTCAGAACTGCTGAATCTTGCCCCACCTATTATGCACCCAGACCTGGTGAGTCTTGTCCCTAGCTATTCCTCAATTCGACCTGATGAATCGGGTCTCACATGGACCTCACATGTACCTGGGACTCAGCTGGAAAGAGTGGCTCTGGTTCCCACAAGGGGCTCACCTGATACTGCTGACTGTGGTCTTATTCTATGCCTCACCAGGACCTAGTGATTCTGTTCCCCATCTGGGCCTGCATGGGCTTAGTGACTCTGGTCCTCACCCAGGCATCATTGGGACCTGGATACTCTATTCCACACCTGGGCCTCACTTTGACAAGGGACCGCTGGTCCCATTCTGGGCCTCAAACTAAACTGGTTACTCTGGTTCCCCCTCTGAACCTCACCCTTACCTGGTGACTCTGGTCACCCTTTGGGCTTCACCAGGGCCTGGTGTATATGATCCTTAGCAGGTCCGCACCTGGATGGTCATTAGTCGCCACCTGGGCCTCACCTGGAATTGGTGAATCCTGTTGCCACCTGCGCCTCACCTGGTACTTGTAGCTGTGGTCCCACCTGGACCTCACCTGGATCTGGTTGCTCTGGTTCCCATATGGGGCTCCCCTGGACCTGGTTCCTGTGGTCTCCATATGGCCTCACCTGGATCACAATGACTTTGATCCATATTTGGGCCTCTCCTGGACCTGTTGACTCTGGTCCTTACCTGGGCATCATTGGGACCTGGATACTCTCTTATATACTTGGGCCTCACCTGGACCTGGTAACTGTGGTCCCACCTGCGCCTCACCTGGACGAGGTGACGGGTTCCCACATGGCCCTCACTTGGACCTGGTGACTCAGGTCCTCATATGGGCATATTGGGACCTTGTTTCTCAGTTCCACATCGGGGCTCACCTGGACCTAGTGACTCTCTTTCCCCTCTGGGCCTCAGCCTTACATGGTGACTCTGGTCCCCATCTGGATATCACCAGAACCGGGTGACTCTGGTCCCACTCTGGGAATCACCCAGAGCTGGGGACACTGGTCCTTAACTGGATCTCAACAGTACCTGTTGAATCTACTCCTCACTTAGGTCTCGTCTGAACCTTGTGACTCTTTTCCCACCTGGCATCAACGGGACATGGTTACTCTGTTCCCCAGCTGGGCCTCACGTGGACATGATAACTTTGCTCCACACTTTGGCCTCAACTTGTCCTGATGACTCTGGTCCCCCCACCTAGGCCTCAATCTGGACCCGGTGACTGTGGTCCCCACCTGGATCTCACCTGGACTTGGTGACTCTCGTTCCCACATGAACCACACCTGGACCTGGTGACTGTGGTGTTCTTGTAGACTCACATTTTCCTGGTAACTCCGGTCCCAACTAGGGCCTCACCTGGATCTGGTGACTCTGGCCTGCAGGTTGGCCTCACCTGGACTTGGTGAGTGGGGTTGCCACCTGGGCCTCACCCATACCTGGTGACTCAGGTCCTCACGTGGGCCTCACTTGGACCTGTTGAATCTGGTCCTTACCTGGTCCTCTGACAGACAAGGGGACTCTGGTCACCACCTGGACCTCACCTGGACCTGGTGAATCTGTTCCTCATCTTGGCCTCACCGAGTCCTGGTGACTTTCTTCCCCACTTGGACCTGATTGCTGTGGACTCTTTTTGCCTCACCTGGAACTGGTGACTCTGATCCTATCTGCGCGTCACCCAGATCTGGTGACTCTGGAACTCACCTGGGCATCATTGGTACCTGATTACTCTGTTCCACACCTGAGCCTCACCTGGACATGATGACTCTGTAACCTCTCTGGGCCTTACCCTGACCTGGTGACTCTGGTCCCCATCTGGATGTCAGCTGGACCAGGTGATTCTGGTACCCCTCTAGGCCTCAACCAGATCTGGTGACTCTGGTCCTCAACTCGGCCTCACCTGGACGTAGTGAATATGCTCCATCTGGGTCTCATTTAGACCTGGTGACTCTGGTCCCTACCTGGGCATCATCGGGACATGGTTCCACTGCATTGCATGCAGGTTGGCCTCACTTGGACCTCGTAACTCTGGTCCCTACATGGCCATCATCGGGACACGGTTCCTCTGCATGGCCTTCAGGTTGGCCTCCCCTGGACCTGGTGAGTGAGGTTGCCACATGGGTCTCCCCATAACTGGTGACACACGTCCCACGTGGGCTTCACTTGGACCTGGTGAATCTGGTCCTTACCTGATCCACACCCAGAACTGGTAACCCTTGTCACCACCTGGGAATCACCTGGACCTGTTGAATCAGGTCCCCATCTGGACCTCACCCAGTCCTGGTGACTTTGTTCCCCACCTGGACATGATTTCTGTGGACTAATACTTGGCCTCACCTGGAACTGGTGACTCTGAACCTAACTGGGCCTCACCCAGATCTGGTGACTCTGGTCCTCACCTGTGGACCATTATGACCTGGATACTCTGCTCCACACCTGAGCCTCACCTGGACATGATGACACTGGAACCTCTCTGGGCCTCACCCAGACCTGGTGACCCTGGTGCCCATCTGGATGTTACCTGGACCTGGTGATTCTTGTACCCCTCAAGTCTCAACCAGATCTAGTGACTCTGGTCCTAAACTGGGCCTCACCTGGACCTAGTGAATATGCTCCATCTGGGCCTCATGTGGACCCGGTGACTCTGGTCCCTACCTGGGTATCATCGGGACATGGTTCCACTGCATGGCCTGCAGGTTGGCCTCACCTGGACCTGGTAACTCTGGTCCCTACCTGGGCATCATCGGGACACGCTTCCTCTGCATTGCCTGCAGGTTGGCCTCACCTGGACCTGGTGAGTGTGGTTGCCACCTGGGCCTCACTCATACCTGGTGACAAAGGCCCCACGTGGGCCTCACTTGGACCTGGTGAATCTGGTCCTTACCTGCTCCTCACCCGGAATTGCTAACTCTGGTCACCACCAGGGAATCACCTGGGTCTTGTGAATCTGGTCCCCATCTGGGCCTCACCCAGGCTTGGTTACTTTGATCCCCACCTGGACCTGATTGCTGTGGACTCCTACTTGGCCTCACTTGGAACTGCTGACTCTGATCCTTACTGGGCCTCACCCAGATCTGGTGACTCTGGTCCTCACCTGTGGAGCATTATGACCAGGATACTCTGTTCCACACGTGAGCCTCACCTGGACATGATGACTCTGGATCCCCTTTGGGCCTCACCCTGACATGGTGAGTCTGGTCCCCATCTGGATGTCACCTAGACCGGGGGAATCTGGTACACCTCTAGGCCTCAACTTGACCTGGTGACTCTGGTCCTCAACTGGGCCACACCGGGACCTAGTGATTATGCTCCCCACCTGCGCCTCATCTGGTCCTGGCGACTCTGTTTCAACCATGGGAATCATTGGGACATGGTTACTCTATTCCCCACTGGGACTGCCCTGATCCTTGTAACTCTGTCCTGACTTTGGCCTCTTCTATACCAGGTGACTCTGGCTCCACCTGGGCCTCACCTGTAACTGGTGACACTGATTCTAAGCATGGCCTCACCTGACATGGTGACTGTGGTTCCCATCGGGACCTCAACTGGACCTCAGGTCTCTGGTCCCTTCTCGGGGTCACCAGGACCTGGTGTCTCTGGTACCCACCTGTGTAGCATCAGGATATCGTTACACTGTTCACTAACAGTGACCCAGCCGGACCTATTAACTCTAGTCTTCACCTGGACCACACCTGGTCATGGTGACACTGGCTCCCACCTGGGTCTCAACTGGACATGGTGAGTCGGATCCCCACCTGGTCCTCAGCTGTAACTGGTGATTCTTGTTCCCACATGGACATCATGTGGACCTGGTGGCTGCAGTGTTTCTAGCTTCTCATGTACCTCGTGACTCTGGTCCTCACCAGGGCCCCACCCGGTCCTGGTGAGTGTGGTTGCCACCTGCACCTCACCTGGACCTGGTGATTCTGGTGTGCACCTGAGACTACCCTGGATCTGGTGACTGTGGTCCCCACCTGGGCTTCGCCAGGATTTGGGGACTCCAATCCCAATCTTGGCCTCACCTGGCCCTGTTGACCATGGTCCTCAACTGGGCAAAATTGGGATCCGGTGACTGTGTTCCACAACTGGACCTCACCTGGACCAGGTGACTCTGGTCCCTGTCTGGGTCTCACCGTGCCCTAGTGACTTTGAACCTCACTTTGGTCTGACTTGGACCTGCTGACCCTGGTTGCCACCTGCACCTGAACTCGAACTGTTGTCTCTCGTTCTTTAGGGCCTCCCTTTTACCTGGTGATCCTGGTCCCCACCTGGGCCTCACCTGGATGTGGTGACACTTCACACCACCGGGGACTCACCTGGACCTGCTTACTGTGTTCCACACCTGGGCCTCAAATACACCTGTTGACCATTTCCCCAAGCCGGCCGCACATAGACCTGTTGCCTCTGATCCCAACCGGGGCCTCACGTGTACCTGGTAACTCTGGTCCTCACCTGGGCCTCATCTGGACCTAGTGACTCTGGTCACCACCTGGGCTTCACCTGGATCTGGTGTCTCTGGTCCCCTCCTGGATTTCACCTGGATCTGGTGACTCTGGTCGCCACATGGACCTCTCCTGGACGTGGTGACTCTCTTTCCAACATGGACCTCAGCTGGATCAAGTGACTCTGGTTCTCCCTTTGGCCTCACCTGGACCTGGTGTCTCTCGTCCCCACTTTGACCTAACTCAGAACTACTGAATCTTGCCACACCTAGGCCGCACCCAGACCTGTTGACTCTTGACCCCAGCTATGCCTCAATTCGACCTGATGAATCTGGTCCGCACGTGGGCCTCACATGGACCTGGGAATCAGCTGGATACAGTGGCTCTGGTTCCCACAAGGGGCTCACTTGATACTGGTGACTTATTCACCAGTGGTCTTATTCTATGCCTCACCAGGACCTAGTGATTCTGTTCCCCATCTGGGCCTGCATGGCCCTAGTGACTCTAGTCCTCACCCAGGCATCATTGGGACCTGGATACTCTATTCCACACCTGGGCATCACTTTGTCCAGGGACCTCTGGTCCCATTCTGGGCCTCAAACTAAACTGGTTACTCTGGTTCACACTCTGGTCCTCACCCTTACCTGGAAAATCTGGTCACCCCTTGGGATTCACTTGGGCCTGGTGAATCTGGTTATTATCTGGTCCGCACCTGGATCTGGTGACAGGTCACCACGTGGGCCTCACCTGGACTTGGTGAATCATGTTGCCACCTGCGCCTCAACTGGACCTTGTGACTGTGGTCCCTCCTGGACCTCACCTGGATCTGGTGGCTCTGGTTCCCATATGGGGCTCTCCTGGACCTGGTTCCTGTGGTCTCCATCTGGCCTACCTGGAACACAATGACTCTGATCCATATTTGGGCCTCTCCTGGACCTGTTGACTCTGGTCCTTACCTGGGCATCATTTGGACCTGGATACTCTCTTATGTACCTGGGCCTCACCAGGACCTGGTTACTGTGGTCCCACCCCTGCCTCACCTGGACGGGGTGACTGGTTCCCACAGAAACATCACCTCGACCTGGTGACTCAGGTCCTCATATGGGAATCTTGGGACCTGGTTTCACAGTTCCACATTGGGGCCTCAGCTGGACCTAGTGAATCTCGTCCACCACTGGGCCTCACCCTGACTTGTGACACTTGTCCCCACCTGGATATCACCAGAACCGGGTGACACACCCGGAGCTGGGGACACTGGTCCTCAGCTGGGCCTCAACAGGACCTGGTGAATCTACTCCAAACTTAGGCTTCGTCTGGACCTTGTGACTCTTTTCCCACCTGGCATCAATGGGATATGGTTACTCTGTTCCCCACCTGGGCCTCACCTGGACATGATAACTTTGCTGCACACTTTGGCCTCAACTGGTCTTGATGACTCTCGTCCCCCAACCTAGGCCTCAATCTGGACCTGGTGACTGTCGTCCCCACCTCGGTCTCACCTGGAACTGGTGACTCTCGTTCCCACATGAACCACACCTGGACCTGGTGACTGTGGTGTTCTTGTAGACTCACTTTTACCTGCCTTCTCCGGTGCCGACAAGGGCCTCACGTGGATCGGGTGACTTTGGCATGCAGGTTGGCCTCACCTGGACATGGTGAGTGGGGTTGCCACCTGGGCCTCACCCATACTCGGTGAGTCAGGTCCCCTCGTGGGCCTCTTGGACCTGGTAATCTGGTCCTGACCTGGTCGTCTCCCAGCCCCGGGGTCTCTGGTCACCACCTGAGCCTACCTGGACATGGTGAATCTGATCCCCATCTGGGCCTCACCCAGGCCTGTTGACTTGTTCCCCACCTGTATCTGATTGCTGTGGACTCTTTCTTCGCCTCACCTGGAACTGGTGACTCTGATCCTATCTGCCCGTCACCGAGACCTGGTGACGCTGGTCCTCACCTGGGCATTTTTGGTACCTGGTGACTCTGTTCCACACCTGAGCCTCACCTGGACATGATGACTCTGGAACCTCTCTGGGCCTCATCCTGACCTGGTGACTCTGGTCCCCATCTGGAAGTCACCTGGACAAGGTGATTCTCGTACCCCTCTAGACCTCAACCAAGTCTGGTGACTCGGTCCTCCACTGGACCTCACCTGGACCTAGTGAATATGCTCCATCTGGGCCTCATTGGACCTGGTGATTCTGGTCCCTACCTGGGCATTATCGGGACATGGTTCCACTGCATGGCCTGTAGGTTGGCCTCACCTGGACCTGAAACTCTAGTCCCTACCTCGGCATCATCGGGACAGGGTTCCTCTGCATGGCCTGCATGTTGGCCTCACCTGGACCTGGTGAGTGGGGTTGTCTCCTGGGTCTCAACATGCCTGGTGACACAGGTCCCCACGTGGGCCTCACTTGGACTTGGTGAATCTGGTCCTTACCTGGTCCTCACCCGGAACTCGTAACTCTGGTAACCACCTGGGAATCACCTGGACCTGGAGAATCTGGTCCCCATCCGGGCCTCATCCAGTCCTGGTGACTTTGTTCCCCACCTGGACCTGATTGCTGTGGACTCCTTCTTGGCCTCACCTGGAACTGGTGACTCTGATCCTAACTGGGCCTCACCCAGATCTGGTGACTCTGTTCCTTCCTGTGGACCATTATGACCTGGATACTCTGTTCCACACCTGAGTCTCACCTGGACATGATGACTCTAGATCCCCTCTGGGCCTCAGCCTGACATGATGACTCAGGTCCCCATCTGGATGTCACCTAGACCAGGTGAATCTGGTATCCCTCTAGGCCTCAACTTGACCTGGTAAATCTGGTCCTCACTTGGACTCACCGGGACCTAGTGAGCATGCTCCCCACCTTCGCATCATCTGGACTTGTTGACTCTGGTTCTACCTGGGCATCATCGAGACATGGTGACTCTATTCCCCACTGGGACTGACCTGATCCTGGTAACTCTGGTCCTGACTTTGGCCTCTTCTGTACCAGGTGACTCTGGCTCCACCTGAGCCTCACCTGTAACTGGTGACTCTGATCCTAAGCATGGCCTCACCTGACCTGGTGACTGTGGTTCCCATCGGGACCTCACCTGGACCTCATGTCTCTGGTCCCACCTGGGCCACACCAGGACCCGGTGTCTCTGGTACCCACATGGGTAGCATCAGGATATGGTTACACTGTTCACTAATAGTGACCAAGCCAGACCTATTAATTCTGGTCTTCACCTGGGCCACACCTGGACATGGTGACACTGGTTCCAACCTGGGTATCACCTGGACATGGTGAGTCGGATCCCCACCTGGTCCTCACCTGTAACTGGTGATTCTCATTCCAGCATGGGCATCACGTGGACCTGGTGGCTGCAGTGTTTCTAGCTTCTCATGTACCTCGTGACTCTGGTCCCCACCAGGGCCTCACCGGGACCTGGTGAGTGTGGTTGCCACCTGCACCTCACCTGTACCTGGTGATTCTGGTCTGCACCTGAGACTACCCTGGATCTGGTGACAGTGGTCCCCACCTGGGCTTCACCTGGATCTGGTGACTCTGGTCCCCACCTGAGCTTCACCTGGATTTGGGGACTCTTGTCCCCATCTGGGTCTCACCTGGCCCTGTTGACCATGGTCCTCAACTGGGCAAAATTGGGACCCGGTGACAGTGTTCCACAACTGGACCTCACCTGGACCAGATGACTCTGGTCCGCCTCTCGGTCTCACCGTGCCCTAGTGACTGTGAACCCCAATTTGGCCTATCTTGGCCCTTCTGACCATGGCTGCCACCTGCGCCTGACCTCCAAATGTTGACTCTGGTTCTTTCCAGGGCCTACTTGGACCTGCTGATCCTGGTCCCCACCTGGGCCTCTCCTGGACGTGATGAAACTTGTCACCACCGGGGACTCACTTGGACTTGGTTACTGTTTTCCAAACCTGGGCCTCAAATAGACCTGTTCACCAAGGTCCCCAAACCGGCCTCACAAGGACCTGTTGCCTCTGATCCCCACCGGGGCCTCACGTGTATTTCGTAACTCTGGTCCTCACCTGGGCCTCATCTGGACCTAGTGTCTCTGGTCCACACCTGGGCTTCACCTGGATCTGGTGACTCTGGTCCCCACCTGGAAGTCACCTGGATCTGGTGACTCTGGTCCCCACATGGACCTCTCCTGGACCTGGTGACTCTCTTTCCAACATGGACCTCACCTGGATCTGGTGAATCTGGTCCTCAGTTTGGCCTCACCTGGACCTGGTGTCTCTCGTCCCCACTTTGACCTAACTCAGAACTGCTGAATCTTGCCCCACCTAGGCCACACCCAAACCTGGTGACTCTTGTCCCCAGCTATGTCTCAATTTGATCTGATGAATCTGATCCTCACGTGGGCCTCACATGGACCTGGGACTCAGCTGGATAGAGTGGCTCTGGGTCCCACAAGGGGTTCACCTGATACTGGTTACTGTGGTCTTACCCTATGCCTCACCAGGACCTAGTGATTCTGTTCCCCATCTGGGCCTGCATGGCCCTAGTGACTCTGGTCCTCACCCAGGCATCATTGGGACCTGGATACTCTATTCCACACCTGAGCCTCACTTTGACCAGGGACCTCTGGTCCCATTCTGGGCCTCAAACTAAACTGCTTACTCTGGTTCCCCCTCTGGTACTCACACTTACGTGGTGACTCTGGTCTCCCCTTGGTTTTCACTTGGGCCTGGTGAATCTGGTCCTTAGCTGGTCCGCACCTGGATGTTGTGACTGGTCGCCACCTGGGCCTCACCTGGACTTGGTGAATCCTGTTGCCACCTGCGCCTCAACTGGACCTTGTGACTGTGGTCCTACCTGGACCTTACCTGGATCTGGTGGCTCTGGTTCACATATGGGGTTCTCCTCTACCTGGTTCCTTGGTCTCCATCTGGCCTCGCTTGGAAAAAAATGACTCTGATCCATGTTTGGGCCTCTCCTGGATCTGTTGACTCTGGTCCTTCCCTGGGTATCATTGGGACCTGGATACTCTCTTATATACCTGGGCCTCACCTGGACCTGGTGACTGTGGTCCCACGTGGGCCTCACCTGGACGATGTGACTGGTTCCCACAGGGCCCTCACTTGGACCTGGTGACTCAGGTCCTCATATGGGCATCATGGGACCTTGTTTCTCAGTTCCAAATCGGGGCCTCACCTGGACCTAGAGATTCTCATCCCCCTCTGGGCCTCTCCCTGACGTGGTGACTGTGGTCCCCACCTGATATCACCAGAACCGGGTGACTCTGGTCCCTCTCTGGGTCTCACCTGGAGCTGGGGACACCGGTCCTAAACAGGGCCTCAACAGGACCTATTGAATCTACTCCTCACTTTGGCCTCGTCTGGACCTTTTGACTCTTTTCCCACCTGGCATCAATGGGACATGGTTACTCTGTTCCTCACCTGGGCCTCACCTGGACATGGTAACTTTTCTCCACACTTTGGCCTCAACTGGTGCTGATGACTCTGGTCCCCCGACATAGGACTCAATCTGGACCTGGTGACTGTGGTCCCCACGTGGGTCTCTCCTGGACCTGGTGACTATCGTTCCCACAGGAACAACACCTGGACCTGGTGACTGTGGTGTTCTTGTAGACTCACATTTACCTGGTGATTCCAGTCCCCACTAGGGCCTCAACTGGATCTAGCGACTCTGGCCAAAAGTTGGCCTCACCTGGACCTGGTGAGTGGGGTTGCCACCTGGGCCTAACCCATACCTGGTGACTCAGGTCCCCGCGTGGGCCTCTTGGACCTGGTGAATCTGGTCCTTACCTGGCTCTCTCCCAGACCTGGGGACTCTGGTCACCACCTGGGCCTCACGTGGACCTGGTGAATCTGGTCCCCATCTGGGCCTCACCCAGTCCTGGTGACTTTGATCCCCACCTGGGCCTGATTGCTGTGGACTCCTTCTTGGCCTCACCTGGTACTGGTGACTCTGATCCTAACTGGGTCTCACCCAGATCTTGTGACTCTGGTCCTCACCTGTGGACCATTATGACCTGGATACTCTGTTCCACACGTGAGACTCACCTGGACATGATGACTTTGGATCCCCTCTGGGCCTCACGCTGACATGGTGACTCTGGTCCCCAACTGGATGTACCTAGACAAGGTGAATCTGGTACCCCTGTAGGCCTCAACTAGACCTGGTGACTCTGGTCCTCAAATGGGCCTCACCGGGACCTAGTGAACATTCTCCCCACCTGCGCCTCATGTGGACCTGGTCATTCTGATTCTACCTGGGCATCATCGGGACATGGTTACTCAATTCCCCACTGGGCCTGACCTGATCCTGGTACCTCTGGTCCTGAATTTGGCCTCTTCTGTGCCAGGTGTCTCTGGCTCCACCTGGGCCTCACCTGTAACCTGTGACTCTGATCCTAAGCATGGCCTCACCTGACCTGGTCTCTGTGGTTCCCATCGGAACCTCACGTGGACCTCATGTCTCTGGTCGCACCTGGGCCTCACCAGGACCTGGTGTCTCTGGTACCCACCTGGGTAACATCAGGATATGGTTACACTGTTCACTATCAGTGACCCAGCCGGACCTATCAACTCTGGTCTTCACCTGGGCCACACCTGGACATGGTGACACTGGTTCACACCTGGGTCTCATCTGGACATGGTGAGTCGGATCCCCACCTGGTCCTCAACTGAAACTGGTGATTCTCGTTTCCACATGGACATCATGTGGACCTGGTAGCTGCAGTGTTTCTAGCTTCTCATGTACCTCGTGACTCTGGTCCCCACCAGGGACTCACCGGGACCTGGTGTGTGTGGTTGCCACCTGCACCTCACCTGGACCTGGTGATTCTGGTCTGCACCCGAGACTACACTGATCTGGTGACTGTGGTCCCCACTTGGGCTTTACATGGATTTGGGTACTACGGTCCCCACCTGGGCCTCACCTGGCCTTGTTGACCATGGTTCCCACCGGGGCAAAATAGGGACCCAGTGACTGTGTTCCACAACTGGTCCTCACCCGGACCAGGTGACTCTGGTCCCCCTCTGGGTCTCACTGTGCCCTAGTATCTGTGAAGCCCACTTTGGCCTGACTTGGACGTGCTGACCCTGGTTGCCACCTGCGCCTGACCTTGAGCTGTTGACTCTGATTCTTTCAAGGGCCTCCCCTGTACCTGGTGTTCCTGGTCCCCACCTGGGCCTCACCTGGACCTGGTGACACTTGTCACCACCGGGGACTCAACTGGACCTGCTTACTGTGTTCCACACCTGTGCCCCAAGTAGACCTGTTGACCATGGTCCCCAGGCGGGACTCACATGGACCTGTTGCCTCTGATCCCCACCGGGGCCTCACGTGTACCTGGTAACTCTGGTCCTCCCCTGGGCCTCATCTGGACATATTGACTCTGGTCCTTACCTGGGCATCATTGGGACCTGGATACTCTCTTATATACCTGGGCCTCATCTGGACATGGTGACTGTGGTCCCACCTGGGCCTCACCTGAAGGAGGTGACTGGTTCCCACAGGGACATCATCTGGACCTGGTGACTCAGGTCCTCATATGGGCAGCATTCACCTGGATTCTCAGTTCCACATCAGGGCTTCACCTGGACCTAGTGATTTTCGTCCCGCTGTGGGCCTCACTCTGACGTGGTGACTCTGGTCCCCACCTGGATATCACCAGTACTGGGTGACTCGCCCCCTCTGGGACTCCCCCGGAGCTGGTTACACTGGTCTTCAACTGGGCCTCAACAGGACCTGGTGAATCTACTCCTCACTTAGGCCTCGTCTGGACCTTGTGACTCTTTTCGCACCTGGCATCAAAGGGACATTGTTACTCTGTTCCACAAATGGGCCTCACCAGTGACATGATAACTTTGCTCCACACTTTGGCCTCAACTGGTTCTGATGACACTGGTTGCCCCACCTTGTCCTCAATCTGAACCTGGTGACTGTTGTCCCCACCTGGGTCTCACCTGGACCTGGTGACTAAGTTCCCACATGAACCACACCTGGACCTGGTGTCTATGGTGTTCTTGTAGACTCACATTTACCTGGTGACTCCTGTCCCCACTAGGGCCTCACCTGGATCTGGTGACTCTGGCCTGCAGGTTGGCCTCACCTGGACCTGGTGAGTGGGGTTGCCACCTGGGCATCACCCATACCTGGTGTCACAGGTCACCACGTGGGCCTCTTGGACCTGGTGAATCTGTACCGTACCTGGTCCTCTCCCAGACCCGGGGACTCTGCTCACCACCTGGGTCTCACCTGGACCTGGTGAATGAATCTGTTCCCCATCTGGGCCTCACCCAGACCTGGTGACTTTGTTCCCCACCCGGACCTGATTGCTGTGGACCCTTTCTTGGCCTCACCTGGACTTGGTGACTCTGATCCTATCTGCGCATCGCCCAGACCTGGTCACTCTGGTCTTCACCTGGGCATCATTGGTACCTGGTGACTCTGTTCCACACCTGAGCCTCACCTGGACATGATGACTCTGGAACCACTCTGAGCCTAACCCTGACCTGGTGACTCTGGTCTCCATCTGGATGTCACCGGGACCAGGTGACTCTGGGAACCCTCTAGGCCTCAACCAGGTCTGGGGACTCTGGTCCTCAACTGGGCCTCACCTGGACCTAGTGAATATGCTCCATCTGGGACTCAGTTGGACCTGGTGACTCTGGTCCCTACCTGGGCATCATCGGGCTATGGATCCACTGCATGGCCTGCAGGTTGGCCTCAGCTGGACCTGGTAACTCTGGACCCTACCCGGGCATCACCGGGACACGGTTCCTCTGCATGGCCTCCAGGTTGGCCTCACCTGGAACTAGTGACTGGACTTGCCACCTGGGGCTCACCCATACCTGGTGTCACAGGTACCCACGTGGGCCTCACTTGGACCTGGTGAATCTGGTCCTTTCCCGGTACTCACCCGGACCTGGTAACCCTGGTCACCACCTGGGAATCATCTGGACCTGGTGAATATGGTCCCCCTTTGGGCCTCACCCAGTCCTGTTGACTTTCTTCCCCACCTGGACCTGATTTCTGTGGACTCCTCTTGGCCTCAACTGGAACTGGTGACTCTGAACCTAACTGGGCCTCACCCAGATCTGGTGACTCTGGTCCTCACCTGTGGACCATTATGACCTCTATACTCTGTTCCACACCTGAGCCTCACCTGGACATGATGACTCTGGAACCTCTCTGGGCCTCACCCTGACCTGGTGACTCAGGACCCATCTGGATGGCACCTGGACCAGGTGATTCTGGTACCCCTCTAGGCCTCAACAAGGTCTGGTGACTCTGGTCCTCAACTAGGCCTCACCTGGACGTAGTGAATATGCTCCATCTGGACCTCATTTGGACCTGGTGACTCTGGTCCCTAACTGGGCATCATCGGGACATGGTTCCACTACATGGCCTTCAGGTTGGCCGCACCTGGACCTGGTAACTCTGGTTATACCTGGGCATCATCGGGACGTGGTTACTCTATTCCCCAGTGGGACTGACCTGATCGTGGTAACTCTGGTCCTGACTTTGGCCTCATTCGTACCATTTGACCCTGGCTCCACCTGGACCGCACCTGTAAGTGGTGACTCTGATCCGAAGCATCGCCTCACCTGACCTGGTGACTGTGGTTTCCATCGGTACCTCACCTGGACCTCATGTCTCTGGTCCCACCTGGGCCTAACCAGGATCTTGTATCTGGTACCCACCTGAGTAGCATCAGAATATGGTTACACTGTTCACTAACAGTGACCCAGCCAGTCCTGTTAACTCTGGTCTTCACCGGGTCCACACCTGGACATGGTGACACTGGTTCCCACCATGGTCTCACCTGGACATGGTGAGTCACATGCCCACCAGGTCCTCATCTGTAACTGGTGATTCTCGTTCCCACATGGACATCACGTGGAACTGGTGGCTGCAGAGTTTCTAGCTTCTCATGTACCTCGAGAATCTGGTCCGAACCTGGGCCTCACCGGGACCTGGTGAGTGTGGTTGCGTCCTGCACCTCACCAGGACCTGGTGATTCTGGTCTGCCCCTGAGACTACCCTGGATCTTGTGACTGTGGTCCGCACCTGGCCTCACTGGATTTGGGGACTCCGATCCCCATCCGGACCTCCCCTGGCCCTGTTGTCCATGGTCTTCAACTGGACAAAATTGGGACCCGGTGACTTTGTTCCACAACTGGACCTCACCTGGACCAGGTGACTCTGGTCCCCCTCTGGGTCTCACCATGCCCTAGTGACTGTGAACCCAACTTTGGACTGACTTGGACCTGCTGACCCTGGTTGCCACCTGCGCCTGACCTCGAACTGTTGACTCAGGTTCTTTCAAAGGCCTCCCCTGTACCTGGTGATCCTGGTCCCCAATTGGGCCTCAACTGGATGTGGTGACTCTTGTCACCACTGGGGACTCACCTAGACAGGCTTACAGTGTTCCACACCTGGGCCACATGTAGACCTGTTGACCATGGTCCCCAAGCCAGCCTCACGTGTACCTTTTGGCTCTGGTCCCTGCTGGGGCTTCACTTGTACCTGGTAACTCTGATCCTCACTGGGCCTCATCTGGACCTAGTGACTCTGGTCCCCACCTGGGCTTCACCTGTATCTGGAGACTCTGGTCCCCACCTGGACCTCTCCTGGACCTGGTGTCTCTCTTTCCAACATGGACCTCACCTGGATCTGGTCACTCTGGTCCTCAGTTTGGCCTCACCTGGACCTGGTGTCGCTCGTCGCCACTTTGACCTAACTTAGAACTGCTGAATTTGCCCCACCTAGGCCGCACGCAGACCTGGTGACTCTTGTCCCCAGCTATGCCTCAATTCGACCTCATGAATCTGGTCCTCACGTGGGCCTCACATGGACCTGGGACTCAGCTGGATAGAGTGGCTCTGGTTCCCACAAGGGGCTCACCTGATACTGGTGACTGTGTTATTATTCTATGCCTCACAAGGACCTAGAGATTCTGTTCCCCATCTGGGCCTGCATGGCCCTAGTGACTCTGGTCCTCACCCAGGCATCATTGGGAACACGATACTCTATTCCACACCTGGGCCTCACTTTTACCATGGACCTCTGGTCCCATTCTGGGCCTCAAACTAAACTGCTTACTCTGGTTCCCCTCTGGGCCTCACACTTACCTGGTGACTCTGGTCACCCCTTGGGTTTCACTTGGGCCTGGTGAATCTGGTCCTTAGCAGGTCCGCACCTGGATCTGGTGACTGGTCCCCACCTGGTTCTCACCTGGACTTGGTGAATCCTGTTGCCACCAGCGCCTCACCTGGACCTTGTGATTGTGGTCCCACCTGGACCTCACCTGGATTTGGTGGCTCTGGTTGCCATTTGGGCCTCTCCTGGACCTGGTTCCTGTGGTCTCCATCTGGCCTCACCTGGAACACAATGACTCTGATTCATATTTGGGCCTCTCCTGGACATGTTGACTCTGCTCCTTACCTGGGCAACATTGGGACCTGGATACTCTCTTATATACCTGGGACTCACCTGGACATTGTGACTGTGGTCCAACCTGGGCCTCACCTGGACAAGGTGACTGGTTCCCAAAGGGACCTCACCTGGACCTGTTTACTCAGGTCCTCATATGGGCAGCATGGGACCTGGTTTCTCAGTTCCACATCGGGGCCTCATCTCGACCTAGTGATTCTCGTCCCGCTCTGGGCCTCACCCTGACGTGGTGACTCAGGTCCCCACCTGGATATCACCAGAACCGGGTGACAGTGGTCCCCCTCTGGGACTCACCTGGAGCTGGGGACACTGATCCTCAACTCGGCCTCAACAGGACCGGTGAATCTACTCCTCACTTAGGCCTCGTCTGGACCTTGTGACTCTTTTCCCACCTGGCAACAATGGGACATGGTTACTCTGTTCCGGACCTGGGCCTCACATGGAAATGATAACTTTGCTCTGCACTTTGGCCTCAACTGGTCCTGATGACCCTGGTCATCCAACCGAGGCCTCAATTTGGACCTGGAGACTGTGGTCTCCACCTGGGTCTCACCTGGACCTGGTGACTCTCGTTCCCACATGAACCACACCTAGACCTGGTGACTGTGGTGTACTTGTAGACTCACATTTCCCTGGTGATTCCAGTCCCCAGTAGGGCCTCACCTGGATCTGGTGACTCTGGCCTGCAGGTTGGCCTCACTTGGACCTGGTGAGTGGTGTTGCCACCTGGGCCTCACCCAAACCTGGTGACTCTGGTCCCCACGTTGGCGTCTTTGACATGTTAATCTGGTCCTTACCTTATCCTCTCCCAGACCCGGGGACTCTGCTCACCACCTGGGCCTCACCTGGACCTGGTGAATCTGGTCCCCATCTGGGCCTCACCCATTCCTGGTGACTTTGTTCGCCACCTGGACCTGATTGTTGTGGTCTCCTTATTGGCCTCACCTGGAACTGGTCACTCTGATCGTATCTGCACGTCACCCAGATCTGGTGACTCTGGTCCTCACCTGTTGATCATTATGACCTGGATACTCTTTCCACACCTGAGCCTCACCTGGACATGATGACTCTGGATCCCCTCTGGGCCTCACCCTGACATGGTGATTCTGGTCCCCATCTGGATGTCACCTAGACCAGGTGAATCTGGTACCCCTCTAGGCCTCAACCAAACCTGGTGACTCTAGTCCTCAAGTGGGCCTCACCGGGACCTAGTGAATATGCTCCCCACCTGCGCCTCATCTGGACATGGTGACTCTGGTTCTACGTCGGCATCATCGGGACATGGTTACTCTATTCCCCACTGGGACTGACCTGATCCTGGTAACTCTGGTCCTGACTTTGGCGTCTCTGTACCAGGTGATTCTGGCTCTAACTGGGCCTCACCTGTAACTGGTGACTCTGATTCTAAGCATGGCCTCAACTGACCTGGTGACTGTGGTTCCCATCGGGACCTCACCTGGACCTCATGTCTCTGGTCCCACCTGGGCCTCACCAGGGCCTGGTGTCTCTGGTATCCACCTGGGTAGCATCAGGATATGGTTACACTGTTCACTAACAGTGACCCACCCGGACCTATTAACTCTGGTCTTCACCTGGGCCACACCTGGACATGGTGACACTGGTTCCCACCTGGGTCTCCCCTGACATGGTGACTCAGATCCCCAATGGTCCTCACCTGTAACTGGTGATTCTCGTTTCCACATGGACATCATGTGGACCTGGTGTCTTCAGTGTTTTAGCTTCTCATGTAACTCGTGACTCTGGTTCCCACCAGGCCCTCACCGGGACTTGGTCAGTGTGGTTGCCACCTGCATCTCACCTGCACCTGGTGATTCTGGTCTGCATCTGAGACTACCCTGGATCTAGTGACTGTGGTCCCCACCTGGGCTTCACCTGGATTTGGGGCTCCGGTCCCCATCTGGGGCTCACATGGCCCTGTTGACCATGGTCCACAACTGGGCAAAATTGGGACGCGGTGACTGTGTTCCACAACTGGAACTCACGTGGACCACGTGACTCTGGTTCCCCTCTAGGTCTCACCGTGCCCTAGTGACTGTGAAACCCACTTTGGCCTGACTTGGACCTGCTGACCCTGGTTCCCACCTGCGACTGACGTCGAACTGTTGACTCTGGTTCTTTCAAGGGCCTCCCCTGTACCTGGTGATCCTGGTCCCCACCGGGCCTCACCTGGACGTGGTGACTCTTGTCACCACTGGGGACTCAACTGGACCTGCTTACTGTGTTCCACACCTGGGCCTCAATAAACCTGTTGACCATGGTCCCCAAGCCTACCTCACATGGACCTGTTGCCTCTGATCCCCACCGGGGCCTCACGTGTACGTGGTTACTCTGGTCCTCACCTGGGCATCATTGGTCCTGGTGACTCTGTTCCACACCTGAGGCTCCCCTGGATATGATGACTCTGGATCTCCCTGGCTATAAACCTGACCTGGTGACTCTAGTCCCCATAAGAATGTCACCTGGACCAGGGGATTATGGTACCCCTCTGGGCCTCAACCAGGTCTGGTGACTCTGGTCCTCAACTGGGCCTCACCTGGACCTAGTGAATATGCTCCATCTGGGCCTCCTTTGGACCTGGTGACTCTGGTCCCTACCTGGGCTTCATCGGGACATGGTTCCACTGCATGGCCTGTAGGTTGGCCTCACCTGGACCTGGTAACTCTCGTCCCTACCTGGGCATCATTGGGACCTGGTTCCTCTGCATGGCCTGCAAGTTGGCCTCACCTGGACCTGGTGAGTGGGTTTCTCACCTGGGTCTCACCCTTGCCTAGTGAAACAGGTCCTCACGTGGGCCTCACTTGGACCTGGTGAATCTGGTCCTTACCTGGTGGTCACCCGGAACTGGTAACTCTGGTCACCACATGGGAATCACCTGGGCCTGGTGAATCTGGTCCCCATCTGGGCCTCACCCAGTCCTGTTGACTTTCTTCCCCACCTGGACCTGATTGCTGTGGACTCCTTCTTGGCTAACCTGGAACTGCTGACTCTGATGCTAACTGGGCTTCACCCAGATCTGGTGACTCTGGTCCTCACCTGTGGACCATTATGACCTGGATACTCTGTTCCACACCTGAGCCTCACCTGAATATGTTGACACTGGATCCCCTCTGGGCCTCAGCCTGACATGGGGACTCTGGTCCCCATCTGGATGTCACCAGACCAGGTGAATCTGGTACCCCTCTAGGCCTCACCTAGACCTGGTGACTCTGGTCCTCAACTGGGCCTCAACGGGACCTAGTGAACATGCTCCCCACCTGCGCCACATCTGGGCCTGGTGACTCTGGTTCTACCTGGGCATCATCAGGACATGGTTACTCTATTCCCACTTGGAGTGACCTGATCCTGGTAACTCTGGTCCTGACTGGCCTCTTCTGTACCAGGTGACTCTGGCTCCACCTGGGCCTCACCTGGAACTGGTGACTCTGATCCTAAGCATGGCCTCACCTGACCTGGTGACTGTGGTTCCCATCGGAACCTCACCTGGACCTCATGTCTCTGGTCCAAACTGGGCCTCACCAGGACCTGGTGTCTCTGGTATCCACCTTGGTAGCATCAGGATACGGTTACACTGTTCACTAACAGTGACCCAGCCGGACCTGTTTACTCTGGTCTTGACCTGGTCCACACCTGAACATGGTGACACTGGTTCCCACCAGGGTCTCACCTGGACATGGTGAGTCAGATCCCCACCTGGTCCTCACCTGTAACTGGTGATTCTCATTCCCACATGGACATTATGTGGAACTGGTGGCTGCAGGGTTTCTAACTTGTCATGTACCTCGAGCATCTGGTGCGCACCAGGGCCTCACCGGGACCTGGTGTGTGTGGTTGCCACCTGCACCTCACCAGGACCTGGTGATTCTGGTCTGCACCTGAGACTACCCTGGATCTTGTGACTGTGGTCCCCACCTGGGCTTCACATGGATTTGGGGTCTCCGGTCCCAATCCGGGCCTCACCTGGCCCTGTTGTCCATGGTCTTCAACTGGACAAAATTGAGACCCGGTGACTGTGTTCCACAACTGGACCTCACATGGACCACGTGACTCTGGTCCCCCTCTGGGTCTCACCGTGCCCTAGTGACTGTGAACCCAACTTTGGCTTGACTTGGACGTGCTGACCCTGGTTGCCACCTGCGCCTGACCTCGAATTGTTGACTTAGGTTCTTTCAAAGGCCTCCCCTGCGCCTGGTGATCCTGGTCCCCAATTTGGCCTCAACTGGACTTGGTGACTCTTGTCACTACTGGGGACTCACCTAGACAGGCTTACAGTGTTCCACACCTGGGCCTCAAGTAGACCTGTTGACCATAGTCCCCTAGCCGGCCTCACGTGGCATTTTGGCTGTGATCCCCGCCGGGGCCTCACGTGTACCTGTTAACTCTGATCTTCACCTGGGCCTCATCTGGACCTAGTGACTCTGGTCCCCACCTGGGCTTCACCTGGATCTGGAGACTCTCCTCCCCACCTGGACTTCACCTCGATCTGGTGACTCTGTTCCACACCTGGACCACTCCTGGACCTGGTGACTCTCTTTCCAACATGGACCTCACCTGGATCTGGTGACTCTGGTCTCAGTTTGGCCTCACCTGTACTGGTGTCTCTCGTCCCCACTTTGACCTAACTCAGAAATGCTGAATCTTGCCCCACCTAGGCCGCACCCAGAGCTGATGACTCTTGTCCCCAGCTATGCCTCAATTCGACCTGATGAATCTGGTCCTCACGTGGGCCTCACATGGACCTGGGACTCACCTGGATAGAGTGGCTCTGGTTCCCACAAGGGGCACACCTGATACTGGTGATTGTGGTCTTATTCTATGCCTCACCAGGATGTACTGATTCTGTTCCCCATCTGGGCCTGCATGGCCCTAGTGACTCTGGTCCTCACGGAGGCATCATTGGGACCTGGATCCTCTATTCCACACCTAGGGCTCACTTTGACCCGGGACCACTGGTCCCATTCTGGGCCTCAAACTAAACTGGTTACTCTGGTTCCCCTCTGGGCCTCACCCTTACCTGGTGACTCTGGTTACCCCTTGGGCTTCAATTGGGCCTGGTGAATCTGGTCCTTAGCTGGTCCACATTTGGATCTGGTGAGTGGTCGCCCCCTGGCCTCACCTGGACTTGGTGAATCCTGTTGCCGCAAGCGCCTCACCTGGACCTTGTGACTGTGGTCCCACCTGGAACTCACCTGGATCTGGTGGCTCTGTTTCCCATATGGGCCTCTCCTGGACCTGGTTCCTGTGGTCTCCATATGGCCTCACCTGGAACACAATGACTCTGATCCATATTTGGGCCTCTCCTGGACCTGTTGACTCTAGTCCTTACCTGGGCATCATTGGGACCTGGATACTCTCTTATGTACCTGGGCCTCACCAGGACCTGGTGACTGTGGTCCCACCCGGGCCTCACCTGGACGGGGTGACTGATTCCCACAGGGACATCACCTCGACCTGGTGACGAAGGTCCTCATATGGGAATCTTGGGACCTGGTTTCACAGTTCCACATCGGGGCCTCACCTGGACCTAGTGATTCTCGTCCCCCACTGGGCCTCACCCTGACTTGTGACACTGGTCCCCACCTGGATATCACCAGAACCGGGTGACACACCTGGAGCTGGGGACACTGGTCCTCAGCTGGGCCTCAACAGGACCTGATGAATCTACTCCAAACTTAGGCTTCGTCTGGACCTTGTGACTATTTTCCCACCTGGCATTATTGGGATATGGTTACTCTGTTCCCCATCTGGGCCTCACCTGGACATGATAACTTTGCTGCACACTTTGGCCTCAACTGGTCTTGATGACTCTCGTCCCCCAACCTAGGCCTTAATCTGGACCTGGTGACTGTCGTCCCCAACTGGGTCTAACCTGGAACTGGTGACTCTCGTTCCCACATGAACCACACCTGGTCCTGGTGACTGTGGTGTTCTTGTAGACTCACTTTTACCTACCTTCTCCGGTGCCGACTAGGGCCTCACGTGGATCTGGTGACTTTGACATGCAGGTTGGCCTAACCTGGACATGGTGAGTGGGGTTGCCACCTGGGCCTCACCCATACCTGGTGAGTCAGGTCCCCTCGTGGGCCTCTTAGACCTGGTATCTGGTCCTTACCTGGTCGTCTCCCAGCCTCGGGGTCTCTGGTCACCACCTGAGCCTACCTAGACATGGTGAATCTGATCCCCATCTGGGCCTCACCCAGGCCTGTTGAATTTGTTCCCCACCTGTATCTGATTGCTGTGGACTCTTTCTTCTTCGCCTCACCTGGAACTGGTGACTCTGATCCTATCTGCCCCGTCACCGAGACCTGGTGACGCTGGTCCTCACCTGGGCATTTTTGGTACCTGGTGACTCTGTTCCACACCTGAGCCTCACCTGGACATGATGACTCTGGAACCTCTCTGGGCCTCATCTGACCTGGTGACTCTGGTCCCATCTGGAAGTCACCCTGGACCAGGTGATTCTCGTACCCCCTCTAGACCTCAACCAATTCTGGTGACTCTGGTCCTCCACTGGACCTCACCTTGACCTAGTGAATATGCTCCATCTGGGCCAAATTTGCACCTGGTGACTCTGTCACTACCTGGGCCTCATCGGGACATGGTTCCACTGCATGACTTGCAGGTTGGCCTCACCTGGACCTGGTAACTCTGGTCCCTACCTGGGCATCATCGGGACATGGTTCCACACATGCCTGCAGGTTGGCCTCACCTGGACCCGGTAACTCTAGTTCCTACCTGGGCATCATCGGGACATGGTTCCTCTGCATGGCCTGTAGGTTGGACTCACCTGGACCTGGTGAGTGGCGTTGCCACCGTTGGCCTCACCCATGCCTGGTGACACAGGTCCCCACGAGGGCCTCACTTGACCTGGTGAATCTGGTCCTTACCTGGTCCTCACCGAAACTGCTAACTCGGTTAACCACCTGGGAATCACCTGAACCAGGTTAATTTGGTCCCATCTGGTCCACATCCAATCCTGGTGAATTGGTCACCCCACCTGGACCTGAGTTGCTGTGGACTCTTTCTTGGACTCACCTGGAACTGGTGACTCTGATCCTAAGTGGGCCTCAACCCAGATCTGGTGACTCTGGTCCTCTCCTATGGACCATTATGACCTGGATACTCTGTTCCACACCTGAACCTCACCTGGACATGATGACTCTGATCCCCTCAGGGCCTCACCATGACATGATGACTCTGGTCCCCATCCCGATGTCACCTAGACCAGGTGGAATCTGGTATCCTATAAGGCCTCAACTTGACCTGGTGACTCTGGTCTCAACTGGGCCTCAACGGGGACCTAGTGAATATTCTAACCCACCGCGCCTCGCTGGACCTGGTGACTCTGATTCTCCCTGGGCATCATTGGGACATGGTTACTGTATTACCCACTGGGACTGACCTGATCCTGGTAAACTCTGGTCCTGACGTTGGCCTCTTGTACCAGGTGACTCTGGCTCGACCTGTGCCTCACCTGTAACCTGGTAACTCTGATCCTAAGCATGGCTCACCTGACCTGGTGACTGTGGTTCCCATCGGGACCTCACCTGGACCTCATGTCTCCGGTTACACCTGGGCCTCATCAGGACCTGGTGTCTCTGGTACCCAACCTGGGTAGCATAGGATATGGTTAAACACTGTTCACTAAACACTCCATCCAGGCGGACCTAATAACTCTGGTCTTCACCTGGGGCACACGAGGACATGGTGACACTGGTTACCACCTGGGTCTCATCTGGACATGGTGAGTCGGATCCCACCTGGTCCTCAACCTGTAACTGGTGATTTTCATTCCCACATGGACATCATGTGGACCTGGTGGCTGCAGTGTTTCTGCTTCTCATGTACGTCGTGTCTCTGGTCCCCAGCGGGGCCTCTCCGGGACCGGGTGAGTGTGGTTGCCACCTGCACCTCACATGGACCTGGTGATTCTGTCTGCCACCTGAGACTACCCTGGATCTGGTGACTGTGGTCACCACCTGGGCTTAACCTGGATTTGGGGGACTGGCCGGTCCCCATCTGGGCCTCACCTGGCCCTGTTGACCATGGTCCTCAACTGTGCAAAATTGGGACCCGGTGACTGTTTCCACACCTGGACATCACCTGGACTAGGTGACTCTGGTCCCCCTCTGGGTCTCACTCGTCTAGTGCTGTGACTGTGAACCCCACTTTGGCCTGACTTGGTCCTGCTGACCCTGGTTGCCACCTGCGCCTGACCTCGAACTGTTGACTCTGGTTCTTTCAAGGGCCTCCCCTGTACCTGGTGATCCTGGTTCCCACCTGGGCCTCACCTGGACCTGGTGACTCTTGTCACCACCGGGGTCTCTCCTGGACCTGGTGACTCTCGTTCCCACATGAACCACACCTGGACCTGGTGACTGTGGTGTTCTTGTAGACTCACATTTACATGGTGACTCTGGTCCCCGCTAGGGCATCACGTGGATCTGGTGACTTTGGCCTGCAGGTTTGCCTCACCTGGACCTGGTGAGTGGGGTTGCCACCTGGGCCTCACCCATAATTGGTGACTCAGGTCCCCACGTGGTCCTCTTCTACCTGGTGAATTGGTCTTTACCTGGTCCTCCTCTACACCCGGGGACTCTGGTCACCACCTGGGTTTCACCTGACCTGGTGAATCTGGTCCCCATCTGGGCCTCACGCAGTCCTGGTGACTTTGTTCCCCACCTGGACCTGATTGCTGTGGACTCCTCCTTGGCCTCACCTGGAACTGGTGACTCTGATCCTATCTGCGAGTCACCCAGACCTGGTGAATCTGGTCCTCATCTGGGCCTCATTGGTACCTGGTGACTCTGTTCCACACCTGAGCCTCAAGTGGACATGATGACTCTGGAACATCTCTGGGCCTCACCCTGACCTGGTGACTCTGGTCCCCATCTGGATGTCACCTAGACCAGGTGAATCTGGTACCCCTCTAGGCCTCAAGTAGTCTGGTGACTCTGGTCCTCAACTTGGCCTAACCGGGACCTAGTGAATATGCTCCCCACCTGCACCTCATCTGGACCTGGACTCTGGTTCTACCTGGGCATCATCGGGACATGCTTACTCTATTCCACACTGGGACTGACCTGATCCTGGTAACTCTGGTCCTGACTTTGGCCTCTTCTGTACAAGGTGACTCTGGCTCCACCTGGGCCTCACCTGTAACTGGTGAATCCTCTTGCCACCTGCGCCTCACCTGGACTTTTAGACTGTGTTCCCACCTGGACCTCACCTGGATCTGGTGGCTCTGGTTCCCATATGGGGCTCTCCTGGACCTGGTTCCTGTCGTCTCCATCTGGCCTCACCTGGAACACAATGACTCTGCTCCATATTTGGGCCTCTGCTGGACCTAGTGACTCTGGTCCTTACCTGGGCATCATTGGGACCTGGATACTCTCTTACATACCTGGGCCTCACCTGGACCTGGTGACTGTGGTCCCACCTGGGCCTCACCTGGATCAGGTGACTCTGGTCCCACCTGGACTTCACCTGGATCTGGTGACTCTGGTCCCCACCTGGACCTCTCCTGGACCTGGTGACTCTCTTTCCAACATGGACCTCACCTGGATCTGGTGACTCTGGTACTCATTTTGGCCTCACCTGGACCTGGTGTCTCTCGTCCCCACTTTGACCTAACTCAGAACTGCTGAATCTTGCCCCACCTAGGCCGCACCCACACCTGTTGACTCTTGTCCCAGCTATGCCTCAATTCGACCTGATGGATCTGGTCCTCACGTGGGCCTCACATGGACATGGGACTCAGCTGGATAGAGTGGCTCTGGTTCCCACAAGGTGCTCACCTAGAACTGGTGAATGTAGTCCCACCTGGCCTCACCGGGACGAGGTGATTGGTTCCCACACGGACCTCATCTGGACATGGTGACTCAGGTCCTCATATGGGCAACATGGGACCTGGTTTCTCAATTCCACATCGGGCCTCACCTGGACTAGTGATTCTCGTCCCCCTCTGGGCCTCACCCTGATGTGGTGACTATGGTCCCCACCTGGATATCACCAGAACCGGGTGACTCTGGTCCCCTCTGGGACTCACCTGAGATGGGGACACTGGTCCTCAACTGGGCCTCAAAAGGACCTGGTGAATCTACTCACACATAGGCCTCGTCTGGACCTTGTGACTCTTTTCCCACCTGGCATCAATGGGACATGGTTACTCTGTTCCCACCTGGGTCTCACCTGGATATGATAACTTTGCTCCACACTTTGGCCTCACCTGGTCCTGATGACTCTGGTCCCCCCACCTAGGCCTCAATCTGGCCCTGGTGACTGTGGTCCCCACCTGGGTCTCACCTGGACCTGGTGACTCTCGTTCCCACATGAACCATACCTGGACCTGGTGACTGTGGTGTTCTTGTAGACTCACATTACCTGGTGCCTCCGGTCCCACTAGGGCCTCACATGGATCTGGTGACTCTGGCCTGCAGGTAGGCCTCACCTAGAACAGGTGAGTGGGGTTGCCACCTGGGCCTCACCATACCTGGTGACTCAGGTCCCCACGTGGGCCTCTTGGACCTGGTGACACTGGTCCTTACCTGGTCCTCACCCAGCTCCGGTCACCACCTCGCCTCACCTGGACCTGGTGACTCTGGTCCCCATCTGGATGTCACCTAGACCAGTTGAATCTGGTACCCCTCTAGGCCTCAACTTGACCTGGTGACTCTGGTCCTCAACTGGGCCTCACCGGGACCTAGTAAACATGCTCCCCACCAAAACTCATCTGGACCTGGTGATCTGATTCTACCTGGGGATCATCGGGACATGGTTACTTTATTCCCACTGGGACTGACCTGATCCTGGTAACTCTGGTCCTGACTTGTGGCCTCTTCTGTACCAGGTGACTCTGGCTCCACCCGGCCTCACCTGAAACTGGTGACTCTGATCCTAAGCATGGCCTCCCCTAACCTGGTGACTGTAGTTTCCATCGGGACCTCACCTGGACCTCATGTCTCTGGTCCCACCTGGGCCTCACCAGGACCTGGCCCAGAGTCATCAAGTCCAGGTGAGGCTGACATGGTGACTCTGGTCCCCATCTGGATGTCACCTAGAGCAGGTGAATCTGGACCCCTCTACGCCTCAACTAGAACTGGTGACTCTGGTCTTCAACTTGGCCTCACCGGGACCTGGTGAATATGCTCCCCACCTGCGCCTCATTGGACCTGGTGACTCTGGTTCTTCCTGGGCATCATCGGGACATGGTTACTCTATTCCCCACTGGGACTGACCTGATCCTGGTAACTCTTGCCCTGACTTTGGCCTCTTCTGTACCAGGTGACTCTGGCTCAACCTGTGCCTCACCTGTAACTGGTGACTCTCATCCTAAGCATGGTCTCACCTGACCTGATGACTGCAGTTCCCATCGGGACCTCAATGGACCTCATGTCTCGGGTCCCACTGGAGACTCACCAGGATCTGGTGTCTCTGGTAACCATCTGGGTAGCATCATCAGGTTATGGTTACACTGTTCACTATCAGGGACTCTGGTCCCCATCTGGATGTCACCTGGACCAGGTGATTCTGGTACCCGTCTAGCCTCAACCAGATCTGGTGACTCTGGTCCTCAACTGGGCCCTAACTGGACCTAGTCAATATGCTCCATCTGGGCCTCATTTGGAACTGGTTACTCTGGTCCCTACCTGGGCATCATCGGGACATGGTTCCACTGCATGGCCTGCAGGTTGGCCTCACCTGGACCAGGTAACTCTGGTTCCAACATGGGCATCTTCGGTACACGATTCCTCCGCATTGCCTGCAGGTTGGACTCACCTTGACCTGGTGAGTGGGTTTGCTACCTGGGCCTCACCCATACCTGGTGACACAGGTCCCCACGTGGGCCTCACATGGACCTGGTGAATCTGGTCCTTACCTGGTCCTCATCCGGAACTGGTAACTCTGGTCATCACCTGGGAATCACCTGGACCTTGTGAATCGTTCCCAATCTGGGCCTCACCCAATCCTGGTGACGTTGTTCCCCACCTGGACCTGATGCTGTGGACACTTTCTTGGCCTCACCTGGAACTGGTGACTCTGTTCCTAACTGGGCCTCACCCAGATCTGTTGACTCTGGTCCTCAATGTGGATCATTAAGACCTGGATACTCTGTTCCACACCTGAGGCTCACCTGGACTTGATGACTCTGGAACCACTCTGGGCCTCACCCTGAAATGGAGACTTGGTCCCCATTTGGATGTCATCTAGACAGGTGAATCTGGTACCCCTCTAGGACTCAACTAGACCTGGTGACTCTCGTCCTCAACTTGGCCTCACCGGGACCTAGTGAATATGCTCCCCACCTGCGCCTCATCTGGACCTGGTGACTCTGGTTCTTCCTGGGCATCATCCTGACATGGTTACTCTATTCCCCACTGGGACTGACCTGATCGTGGTAACTGTGGTCTTGACTTTGGCCTCTTCTGTACCAGGTGATTCTGGCTCCACCTAGGCCTCACCTGTAACTGGTGACTGTGATCCTAAGCATGGCCTCACCTGACGTGGTGACTGTGGTTCCCATCGGGACCTCACCTGGACCTCATGTTCTGGGCCCACCTGGGCCTCACCAGGATATGGTGTCTCTCTACCGCCTGGGTAGCATCAGGATATGGTTACACTGTTCACTAACAGTGACCCAGCCGGACCTTTTAACTCTGGTCTTCACCTGGGTCTCACCTGGACATGGTGAGTCGGAACCCCACCTGGTCCTCACCTGTAACTGCTGATTCGCGTTCCCACATGGAAATCATGTGGACCTGGTGGCTGTAGTGTTTCTAGCTTCTCATGTACCTCGTGGATCGGGTCCCCACCAGGGCCTCACCGGGACCTGGTGAGTGTGGTTGCCACCTGAACATCACCTGGACCTGGTGATTCTGGTCTGCACCCGAGACTACCCTGGATCTGCTGACTGTGGTCCCCAACTGGGCTTCACCTGGATTTGGGGACTCTGGTCCCCATCTGGGTACACCTGGCTCTGTTGACCATGATCTTCAACTGGGCAAAATTTGGACCCGGTGACTGTTCCACAAGAGGACCTCACCTGCACCAGGTGACTCTGGTCCCCCTGGGTCTCACGGTGCCCTAGTGACTGTGAACCCCACTTTGGCCCGACTTGCACCTTCTGACCCTGGTTGCCACCTGCACCTGACCTCGAACTGTTGACTCTGGTTTTTTCAAGGGCCTCCCCTGGACCTGGTGATCCTGGTCCCCACCTGGGCCTCACCTGGACCTGGTGACTCTTGATACCACAGGGGACTCACCTGTACCTGCTTACTGTGTTCCACACCTGGGCCTCAAGTAGACCTGTTGACCACGGTCGCCACGCCGGCCTCACATGGACTTGTTGCCTCTGATCCCCACCGGGGCCTCACGTGTACATTGTATCTGGTCCTCACCTGGGCCTCATCTGGACCTAGTGACTCTGGTCCCCACCTGGGCTTCACCTGGATCTGGTGACTCTGGTCCTCAACTTGGCCTCACGTGGACATTGAATGCTCCATCTGGGCCTCATTTGAACCTGGTGACTCTCTTCCCTACCTGGGCATCATCGCGACATGTTTCCACTGCATGGCGTTTAGGTTGGCCGCACCTGGACCTGGTAACTGTGGTTCTACCTGGGCATCATCGGGACACTCTTCCTCTGCATTGCCTGCAGTGTGTCCTCACCTGGATCTGGTGAGTGGGGATGCCACTTGGGCCTCACCCATACGTGGTGACCCAGGTGCCCACGTGGGACTCACTTGGACCTGGTGAATCTGGTCCTTACCTGGTCCTCACCCATTCCTGTGATTTTGTTCCCCACTGGACCTGATTGCTGTGGACTCCTTCTTGGCCTCACTGGAAGTGGACTCTGATCGTAGCTGGGCCTCACCCAGATTGGTGACTCTGGTCCTCACCTGTGGACCATTATGACCTGGATACTCTGTTCCACACCTGAGCCGCACCTGGACATGATGACTCTGGATCCACTCTGGGCATCACCATGACATGGTGACTCTGGTCCCCATCTGGATATCACCAGAACCGGGTGACTCTGGTCCCCCTCTGGGACTAACCTAGAGCTTGGGACACTGGTCCTCAACTGGATCCAACAGTACCTGTTGAATCTACTCCTCCTCACTTAGGTCTCGTCTGAACCTTGTGACTCTTTCCCACCTGGCATTAACGGGACATGGTTACTCTGTTCCCCACCTGGGCCTCACTTGGACATGATAACTTGGCTCCACACTTTGTCCTCAACTGGTCCTGATGAATCTGGTCCCCCCACCTAGGCCTCAATCTGGACCCGGTGACTGTGGTCCCTACCTGGGGCTCACCTGGACCTGGTGACTCTCGTTCCCACATGAACCACACCTGGACCTGGTCCCTGTGGTGTTCTTGTAGACTCACATTTACCTGGTGACTCCGGTCCCCACTAGGCCTCACCTGGATCTGGTGACACTGGCCTGCATGTTGGCCTCACCTGGACCTGGTGAGTGGGGTTGCCACCGGAGCCTCACCCATACCTGGTGACTCATGTCCTCACGTGGCCCTCACTTGGAGGTGGTGAATCTGGTCATTACCTGGTCCTCGCCAGACCCGGGGAGTCTGGTCACCACCTGGACCTCACCGGACCTGGTGAATCTGGTCCCCATCTGGGCCTCAGCTAGTCATGGTGACTTTGTTCACCACCTGGACCTGATTGCTGTGGATACTTCTTGTCCTCACCTGGAACTGGTGACTCTAATCTATCTGCGCATCACCCAGACCTGGTGACTCTGGTCCTCACCTGGGCATCATTGGTACCTGGTGACTCTGTTCCACAGCTGAGGCTCACCTGGACTTAAAGACTCTGGAACCTCTCTGGGCCTCACCCTGACCTGGTGACTCTCGTCCTTACCTGGGAATCATTGGGACCTGGATACTCCTTATATACCTGGGCCTCACCTGGACCTGATGACTGTGGTCCCCACCTGGGCCTCACCGGGATGACGTCACTGGTTCCCACAGGGCCCTCACCTGAACCTGGTGACTCAGGTCCTCAAATGGGCATCATGGGACCTGGTTTCTCAGTTCCACATCGGGGCTTCACCTGGACCTAGTGATTCTCGTCCCCGTCTGGGCCTCACCCTGACATGGTGACTCTGGTCCCCACCTGGATATCACCAGAACCGGGTGACTCTGGTCCCCCTCTGGGACTCACCCGGAGCTGGTGACGGTCCTCAACCTGGCCTCAAAAGGACCTGGTGAATCTACTCCTCACTTAGGCCTCATCTGGACCTTGTGACTCTTTTCCCCCTGGCATCAATGGGACATGGTTACTCTGTTCCTCACCTGGGCCTCACTTGGACATGATAAATTTGCTTGCACACTTGGCCTCAAATGGTCCGATGACTCTGGTCCCCCCACGTAAGCCACAAACTGCACCTGGTGACTGTGGTCCCCACCTGGGTCTCACCTGGACCTGGTGACTCTCGTTCCCACATGAACCACACCTGGACTGGTGACTGTGGTATTCTTGTAGACTCACATTTACCTGGTGACTCCGGTCCCCACTAGGGTCTCACCTGGATCTGGTGACTCTGGCCTGCAGGTTGGCGTCACCTGGACCTGGTAATGGGGTTGCCACTGGGCCTAACCCATAACTGGTGACTAATTCCCCACGTGGGCCTCTTGAACCTGGTGAATCTGGTCCTTACCTGGTCCTCTCCCAGACCCAGGGACTCTGCTCAACACCTGGGCCTCACCTGGACCTGGTGAATCTGGTCCCCTCTGGGCCTCACCCAGTCCTGGTGACTTTGTTCCCCACCTGGACCTGATTTTCTGTGGACTCTTTCTTGGCCTCACCTGGAATTTGTGACTCTGATCCTATCTGCGCGTCACCCAGATCTGGTCACTCTGGTCCTCACCTGTGGACCATTATGACCTGGATACTCTGCTCCACACCTGAGACTCACCTGGACATGATGACTCTTGATCCCCTCTATTCCACCCTGACATGGTGACGCTGGTCCCCTTCTGGATATCACCTAGACCAGGTTAACCTGGTTCCCCTCTAGGGCTCAACTTGACCTGGTGACTCTGGTCCTCAACTGAGCCTCACCAGGACCTAGTGAACATGCTCCCCCACTCGCCTCATCTGGACCTGGTGACTCTGGTTCTCCCTGGGCATCATCGGGACATGGTTACTCTATTCCCCACTGGGACTGACCTGATCCTGGTAACTCTGCTCCTGACTTTGGCCTCTTCTGTACCAGGTGACTCTGACTCCACCTGGGCCTAACCTGTAACTGGTGACTCTGATCCTAAAATGGCCTCACCTGACCTGGTGACTGTGGTTCCCATCGGGACGTCACATGGACCTCATGTCTCCGGTCCCACCTGAGCCTCACCAGGACCTGGTGTCTCTGGTACCCTCCTTGGTAGCATCAGGATATTGTTAAACTGTTCACTAACAATGACGCAGCCGGACCTATTTAACTCTGGTATTCACCTGGGCCACACTGGACATGGTGACACTGGTTCCCACCTGGGTCTCACCTGGACATGGTGAGTCGGATCCCCAATGGTCCTCACCTGTAACTGGTGATTCTCGTTCCCACATGGACATCATGTGGACCTGGTGGCTGCAGTGTTTCTAGCTTCTCATGTACCTCGTGGCTCTGATCCCCACCAGGGCCTCACCGGGACCTGGTGAGTGTGGTTGCCACCTGCACCTGACCTGGACGTGGTGATTCTGGTCTGTAACCGAGACTACCCTGGATCTGGTGACTGTGGTCCCCACCTGGGCTTCACCTGGATTGGGGACTCTGGTCCCCATCTGGGCCTCACCTGGCTCAGTTGACCGTGGTCCTCAACTGGGCAAAATTGGGACCCAGTGACTGTGTTCCACAACTGGCCCTCACCTGGACCAGGTGACTCTGGTCCCCCTCTGGTCTAACCGTGCCCTAGTGCTGGGAACCCCACTTTGGCCTGACTTGGACCTGCTTACCCTGGTTGCCACCCGTGCCTGACCTCGAACTGTAGACTCTGGTTCTTTTAAGGTCCTCCCTGTACCTGGTCATCCTGGTCCCCACCTGGGCCTCACCTGGACTGGTGACTCTTGTCACCACCGGGGACTCACCTGGACCTGGTTATTGTGTTCCACACTGGACCTCAAATAGACCTGTTGACCATGGTCCCCAAACCGGCCTCAATGGACCTGTTTCCTCCTCTGATCTCCACCGGGCCTCACGTGTACCTGGTAACTCTGGTCCTCACCTGGGCCTCATAAGGACC